>NC_056744.1:826382281-826617281 GCF_019279795.1 Protopterus annectens
TGGGAGCCCCTTGGTGTCCTAGCATGTCCACATTGACTGCCAGCTGTTGGCATTGCTGGCCTACAAACACACGGCCATTGCTGCACTCCCACCCACGTTTAAGCATGGACAAACCGCAGTCGATGAGGGCCATCATCTCACCAGACTGTATATCCATGAGCTCGGTATAAGCACGGATGGCACCAGACAGTTCACGGAAGTTGTCACTTGCAGATATGAGAGCAGCCCTCTGCAGCCTCAGGCCCTGTTTGGTGTAATGTTCCATGCGTGCCTACATCACCATGACAGCCTGAAACATGCACCTGGTGGTACCAGTGGTGGCATGTCTGCCAGGGGCATGATGACCAGTAGACCTACCACGAGCACCCTGGGATATCTGCCTATGTGGTGACCTGCCAGACATCTGGCTATGCCTGCTGTGACCAGACACAGTAGGCATGGTTACCACAATCTCCTGTGCACTGCCGCCAAACGCCAGCTGTCCCTCTACTATGGCCAATGGTGATGGGGTATGTATAGGCACTGAAACTGTGTGCGGGGCTGGGGTGGCTAAAAGGGGGATGTCAAATGATGGCACTGTTTCAGCCCCTGACAACCCCACCTGTGCCTCAACAGTACTATCATCATCTTCGGTGTCCATATGGACACCAAAATCAGATTGCATGCAGGAGGGTCCCTGACCCACCTCACCACCTGTGGGGGAAAACAAGAAATGCACTTTAAAACCTGTACAGCATTGCATAACAGTACACACACACACACACACACACACACACACACACACACACACACACACACACACACACACACACACACACACACACACACACCCCACCTTAATACCTACCTGTCCGTGACTTAACAGACAGTCCCACATTTATTCCCATGCGTTCTCCATCCTGTATCACACTTCGTAACATACAGTCATTAATACCACTCATTAATGTATCATTCCTCTAAATGCCTAGACAAGTGATCACAACACAAGACCTGTTACTCCATTACCTCCCTGACCTGAGTGGAGTGGTTTTACATGGCCTCACTGCTGTCATTCAGTGTTCAAACCTGTGTATGTCTGGACATTGTGAGCATGGCCCCTATATGTGAGGGGCTACTATGTTCACTCCATAATATCACACACTGGAGTGTCATGTGTAAGTATTGCTCAGTACATGCCAGATATGCTGCTCAATCAACCTATCATGTGACAACTGTAATATATGGATACACTCCCTGGTGTTGTCTAGTAATTCCCCAATGCATCTGTAGTGCTGCATACGTGGGTTGTCAGTCACCACTCTGCTGAATGCGATATTAAGGGTATACCTGGTGTCTACCTTCCCTACCAATGCATGTTCCATGCTACAGACCTTATTATACTATCAGCTGTCCTGTGATTAAATATATGATAAGTATTTCTGGTGTGTCATGTGTCAGTCCATGTCCATGTACTGCATGATCCCAAAGGGAAGTACTGATGTATGAACAACCCCACAATCACACATGTGCATACATGGACACCCACACAAACACACACACATGCACACATGCATCCTACATGCATCATACTCCCTCCACTTCACCAGAGTGAGCCTACAGACAAAATCACCACCCACCAAGACACACACACACACACACACACACACACACACACACACACACACACACACACACACACACACACACAAACACACATACAGGTGAGGTTGCACAATGATAGTACACACAGTCCTCCTATTACCCATCTGTCAACATGCATAATATTTGGTACATAACAGCATGCAGTGCAGCTACAGTCAATCCATGTTAGCAACACTATACATGTGTGTGATGCATGTGCTGTGTTAGTAGGTGATGCCCCTTCCCCTGGATACCACTGCACCCATGTACATAGTATTGCTGTGCACCTGTTCTGCACCCTGCCATGTACTGTGCACCAAACCTCACAGGTGTACAACCCATTGCTGAATGTGTAGTACTGTGTCAGTTATATCAGCTCTAATGCTCATAGCCCCTATGTTTTTCAGCAACCCATACCAGGGATGATATGTGGACAGATGTCATTTCTGAATGCCTGATATCTGGTTTACAGATCTCAACATCAGCGGACCATGTATGACCAATCAGATACTATTACACTCACAACCATCAGAGCATACCGTTGCTATGGGGAGTGTACACACCCTTATTGATATGATGCACCCTTCCTTGATCTGCGATGGGACCACATCACCGCATATATTAACAGTATATGAGCCCAATATGTGACATATGCCCTGTACATTCACATGCAGTGTCTACAGAATGTGTTAGGTGTGCAGATGCTGACTGTGATGCATACACTCCATGTGTGCATATGTGTGCACACCCTTATCATGATGGTTTGTTGCACCTATTGTTATGTGTACTACAGCAGTCACTACTCCTGGCAAGGGTATACTAGCATGGGCCATCTGCATTTGCCAGTGTATGTTCAGTCTGCCCTACACATGTCCCACAAATCTGCATGATTGCAAGGTCTACTCATGTGCACATCCCTTGGTGTTCACACACTGCCATCACTATTGCTGTGGGGGTAGGTTTATGTCTGCCACAGTTCCTGAACCTGACTGTGTTCAGATACAGCCATTCGTAGCATCCTTAGGATCCCTACTGAAGTGCACTGGTGTGTCATGCTGACACCCCCTCCTCACCTTCAGCCTTTTTGCAGATGCTTGCAAGTAAGGTCTACACATGTGTGTCAGTTTGCAGTGTCCCATACAATCCACACCCCATGTTACAGCCTAGTCCCAGCTGATAATGTGGACCACAGTAATACGGTATGCCATAGTGTAACTATGTAACAGTTGTCATTGCACTAATGGTATATACACTGTTGTTGCACTGTATATGGGTGATGTTTCACACATATCCCTACTGTAGGCCATGTCTCCCACCATTATGTTACTCCCTGTGAACACATTCCACAATGACAGGATGTTAGTTATCATGCAGGTGTCTGACATACCCTTCCAATACCCCATCATGGTCACCACTGCGATGCCATGCATTTAACAGCAATAATACATGCACATGTACAGCATGCATTCTGGGCAGGTGTGTTAGATGTGTACATGGAATATACCATAACCATTATATGCCTGGTGTATTGGCAAGCATCAACATAAACCATACTCACTGGCTACAGGCTGATGCCTTGGTGGTATACCGGAGAGACCTACATAAGAGGGTGAGAGATGCGAAGTCAGTGGCCACACCTGTGGCATTGCTACAGGGTGGGTGCAGCATTACAGTACATCAACAGTGCATGTCCACAATACTACCATGTATGCACATCTGTTTATCACTACTATGCAGCAACAAACTATATCTATGACATGTCAGATATACATGTTCTACCTGTATAGATGAGGATGCATATGCAACAGTGGTCTACTGATGTGCACTGTGGCCTTACCTGCATGCTCCTCAGCCAGTGTGTGGGTAGCATGCACCTCCACAATGGTGTCCAGCAGTTGCTGGTATGCGGACGAGCAGGTGCCATGAGGCTGGCTCCTCAACACGTGTTGGGGAGATGGATGGCATGCCCCCCCCCCATTGTGAGGTTATCCCCCCAGACTGCAGCAGCATGCAAACAGGCATTGTGAAGCAGGTCAGAACAATGATGCCGGACCTGCTCCTAACTGTGGTTGTGCAGTCCGACATCATTGACCCTGTGGACTAGGTCAGTCCACAGGGTGGTCCACTCCTGCTGCTCATGGGTGGCCCAGCCAAACAGGACAGGGTAGTGCTGGATTAGGTGGTTTATCACTATGTCGTTCTCAGCAGCTGAGTAACATGGGAGCCGTCCATGTAACGTCTTGCCTGACAGACATAAAGATGGAAACAGGTCTGAGCAACTCATACAGCAAGGTTACCACAGTTCTTAATACACATCTCTGTCACCCTCCAACCATATCAGCAACAACAAACTTGACAAACAACTCAATAGGTATGGCTACAGCTTGCCTACCACTGGGACAGATATTGTATTGTACCACACTTTGTGCTATGTGTTTGTAGCCATGTTCCCTGTGTGGCCACTATAATTGCTGGCCTGTTACAGACTATTGACCTGCATGCCATTGTCAGGGCCACTATGGTTCCATATATGCCTTTGGTATGCTTGCTATGTGACTGCTGCACATCTAACATTCTGTGTTAGTGGGGATATCCATGCATGCTGTTGGACATGTTCCGGGATTGTGTAGACTATTACTACCCACATATGTTCAATAACAGTGACACAATAGCATGTTTAGGGAATATTGCCAGCAGAACCACCTCTCCAAACTCATCTGCCCATGTTACCAGGCCACATTACATGTGGGACCCACCCTGGGCTTCCTTATGTACTGGTGCAGCACTACCTTCAGGTGGAACCAACTCAGGGAATGTTGTCCCCCCTGGGGGCACACACAGACATGATCTTGTCCCCTGAGGTCAGGTCCAGGGTCTGTTCCATAACAGGCTCCCCAGACACATGTTGGATGTGCTACATCACCTTGAGGCACCCGGTATACATTCACAGGGTCCACATGCTCCCCCTGCTCAGCCTCCTGGCCAGGCATCTTTGGGACGTGAACTGTTGTTGTGAGTAGCAGTGGGTGGGAGGCTTGTTCCCATTGTGTTGATATTGGGGCCCATGGGACTTCCACATCACAAACCACACACACCATCCAGGGTGTTTACCCACCACATGTGTCACATACCACCCCTGTAGGCTGTCCTCTATATCTACCAACCCGGACCACCTCCACAACTAAACCTGCCATACTTCCCCATATTCCTATTCCCTACTTCACAGACAAGGGCAATGTAGTCCCAACAAGGGGTTCACATGTGACATACTCGTCCATGTTGCACACACTGACAGCTGTATATATCTGTGTGTATTGCTATTTGTGCTGTTCCCTCACACATAGCATGCAGCACTGTGGTGGTATTATAGGGGATATGTATTTACATACATATATGTGTGTGTGTGTGTGTGTTTGTACATATGTAGACATGTGCATATAGGTATATATCTATATATGTGTAGATATATATGATGTATATATGTGTTTATATATATGTCTACATATGGGTATCTGTATATTTGATACATGTATACATCTATCTATATATATATATATATATATATATATATATATATATATATATATATATATATATATATATATATATATATATATATATATACATATACATACTTATATATGAAGGTCCACAATCTTACAACACCTTACTGCACAGCTGCATTGTTCTGCCTTGCTACAACACAGACAGGTGCCATATATGGACACAGCCTAACATTACGGGGGCATATGTAGGGCCAGATTGCAGGTAACCCTATTACACACCTATGGCATTCCAGCATGCTACAATACAGGTTAACCTGAGTATCCTGCAAGAGGTGGGCTGTGGAACCTATGTGTCCATCATTATGGCATTACATCCACCACCAGCTATTGGCCACAGTAATATACATGCTTCCCATTACACAACAGACACTATGATGGCCTACATGTTATCAGTCAGTGCTGCTCTGCACAGTTGACAGGTATGGCCCACTACCCACAGGGACAGACTCTATTCTCCTTAGCAGTTGTTCAGCTGAACATCATTACAACAACAACATCTGATGGCACATATAAATCATTCCACATCATCTATCCCATTATTATGGACCAGTTACTACAGTTATTACATGCATATATACTACACATACCTGTTGTGGGAATGATATCTCTTCTGGATAGTTTACTGGATGGATATTTTGTTTTTGTTGTGTTTTTTTTTTGCCTTTCACTCACTCTCTCACTTTCTATCTCGGTCTGTCTCTCTAGTAAATGGATTGAGCTGCTTTGAATTGATTGTAGCATGGCTTTTGTAGGTGATGCATATGATCAGGTGATGGCCTCTCATCGGTCAGTGTCACCCACTTGCTACCTGCATGCAGCATGCTGTGTAGTACTTCCAATTACCACTGTCATGGCAACCTACTACTATATATCCCAATATCATGTGGGCATGGTCCCTTTACCTTTCCTGTATGGTGGACATCCTTCCTGTGTGTGGGCAGCAATGTTACAGACAGCAGATAGCAATATCTCTTACAAGAGAACTTGCACACTCAGGCCAGCTACATATTTGTATGAGGTTCCAGAACTACAGACAGAGTGTGAGTAGTGTTGTATGCATTGTTTAGCACCAGTGTTACAGGGTTTGTGTGTACATACTAGTTTAACATGGAATGCAGTCTGTCTGCATAGCTCTCAGCTGTGGGCCCATCCATTTGATGGCCAAAGGTGTGCCTATTATGTTTTGTCTGTCCACCACACAGGTCTTGTGTCAGATATATCACTGTCAGTGTGTGTGTGTGTTGAGTGCTACAAGTACATGGCTACACCCATTTATGTTTCTAAGTTCATATTCCTGACTAAGGGTATGTTGCAGACTATCCTGTAACACCAGCAACTTGCTTAGTGTATGACAACAGTATTTCACATATGGGCCTGTGTTCCAGCCTCTGTCCTCCACCTACATACCAGGCTTTGTCCATATGACATGCTGTCAGGGATTGTTATGTAGTGGGCTTTGAGTATGTCATGCTGCCATTCCTGCCATCAGTCCACTGCTGTTGTGGCCCCCACACATTTTGTGGGGTTGGGTCCATATATGTGTGGGCTTCATCTACACAATACATGTTTGCTCTTATGCAATCCAGAGGCCAGTGTATGTAACAGTGGTAAATGGCCCTGTATGTCAGTCTATAGGGGGGTGCACCATAACTAGCCTAGGCTGTTACAACATGTGGGGGCATCAGGAGTAAGCTGCCTTAAGGTATCTGGATTGGATTACCATACAATTCACCTTGGGTAAATCCAGGCCTACTGCTTCCTGCCATACAGACTGTTCTGTTTGTCAGTGTGATTGTGATGGTGTCAGTTATGCCTTGTTATGTAACAGATACAGCCCATTGTGTCAACTGAGGTCTTTACCCCCTAGGGATTGTGTACAGAGTGTAGATAGAGGCTGCTGGACTATACATCTTATCGGTTCATAGGTTCATAGGTAGGTACTAGGCTATCTGCCTAAGGGCATTTATAAGCCTAGCCAGAGTGTGTCAGCTTTCACCGCCCCATTGATTAATTAACTGAGCCTCTGTCAAGAAGAGCCAATGAAGTGATCCCAGGGGTGTATTTTCTGTTACCCATCCACTCGTCAATCTGCATTACTTACTGTTGATTAGTTGTTATCCTGTGGTCCAGTCAGTCTTTACTATTGTACTACTTGAAGGCCTCGGCCTGGACAGCAACATATGTAAACCTTTCCAGAATACTGTATTAATATAACTGTTTCACAGTAGTATTAGTCTGTTTATATGTGTGTCAGAGTCTAAACAGCTATATGACATGGCATATACAACTGTAATAGTACATAAATAAAGCTTTCCCATGTATGCAAACCTGTGTGATGTTATATCCTTTGATCACTCTCTGGGTTTATGTTGCAGCCAACAACTGTCATTTGTATGGGTGGCTCATACAGTGTCCAGTTGGTAAGGTGGCAAATGTAGACATAGTGGCTATTCTGTATTGTGTGCGTGTGCACCTTCTACATATGTATCTTCCTATATATCTCTGTGTGTGTATGTGTAGTTACATATATATATATATATATATATATATATATATATATATATATATGTATCTGCATATGTGGTGGTGTATATATATCTTAGGAATGTTGATTGCTTCCACATTGTACATTTCCTATGGTAGCCAGACTGTACTGCATGATATGTTACTGATACCAGCCTGACATCATACAAGTGGGATGGAGCACTGTTAACATCATGTGCCCATGTTGTGTCAGGTCCAGGTTATGGGATTTGCAGCAGCTGGTATTGTATTGCAGGGCAGACGTGTTTGGCTGTGGGGGGGGCAATATCTATACATTTATGACGTTTGTTGTTTGGGCCGCCTCACCCCCATTAAAGGTGCATGTGGACATATATGTTTTTGCTATGTTCTCTTTTATATATAGAGATATATGTCTGTATATACATATATTTTTTTATTTTTATTTTTTTTTTATTTTTTTATTTTTATTTAACATTTGTTGCCCGGGAATGTCCGACTAGGTTCCACAGAGCCTGTTTTCAGTGGTGGCCCGGGTAGAAACGCTCCAGATGCATGTCTTTGGAATGTGGGAGGAAACCGGAGTACCCGGAGGAAACCCACACGAACACAGGGAGAACATGCATAGATATATATTTATGCATATATACCTGTATAGATATATATGTATATATATATATATATATATATATATATATATATATATATATATATGTATATATAGACATATGGATGTAGACATATATATCTATAGATGTATGCAGATGTGTGTATATATATATATATATATATATATATATTTTTTTATATATCTCTCTCTCTATATATATATATATATATATATATATATATATATAGATATATATATAGATATATATATATGTTATATCTATTTAGATATAAATATATATACACACATACATACATCTACATGGGCTGGATGATATGTTTGTGAAAACATCAAGGTAATGTATATCTGACATAGCTTAGTGGTAAATAACTTTGGTTATGATGTGCAGGGTCCTGGGTTTGAGCCTTGCAAAGGCTGTTTATTTTGTTGCTGGGCAGAACAAGGGCCATTGGATACAGAGCGATTGAGGCACTTTTAAGCAATTGTAAGTGGGTTTGTGTGAGTTTGCGCGGAGGTAAGCACTGCTAACTTCCGGTTACAGTTTCTTATACTGATTTAGCTTCTAGTTGCTTAACCTGTATAAGTATTGCTTACCCCTGTGCAAACAAGCTTAAACCCACTTACTGCTGCTTAAAAGTGCTTACTCCCACTTACCCCTGTGCTAATTTCTATAAAAGAAAAGAAAAAAGGGTTGATAAGAAACTGGTGAAAAAGGGGCACAAAGAGGGAAAGACAGTAGGGAAAATAGCTAGGGATTTGCAGGAAGGGTGTAGGGAAGGTCCATAGCTGCTCATCTCTACTACAGCAACAGCTGTGCATATAAACTGAATTTGGAGGTAGATTTGGAAACTCAAACCCCTGAGAGAGGGATGAGGACAACAATAATATGTTGTGATGCAAGTTAGACCAGATTATATGTGTCCACTGGACATGTGTGCGAAATAGACAGCTATGTATGAGGCGAGATTTTTTTTGGGGAACAGATTGACCTTTTTTTTTTCAGGTCAGAGTGGAATGTTGGGGAGGGATAGTAGGTATGTTTGGGGAGGTAGGTTGGATAGGTTAATAGACAAGACAAACAAGACACATACAGGGGCGGTATATGACATGTGGGGTGTAAACACCTTGATGGGGAGGGGTGTTGGGAAATCGGAAGCTCATGAGCCCCCTAGTGGAAACAGTGGGACTGAGGTCCCCATCCATGGGCAGTCACCACTGCACCTTCACAGTCCCAAAGGTGGCTGTGCTGGGGGCTGAGTCAGAGAGCCAGGCCGACCCTCTAGTCATGAGACGCGGCTCTCAAGCTGGCAGAGTAGATTTCCAAACTCCCCTTCCAAACTTCCCGACACGTGTTGAGCTCACTACGCACCACGACCCGGACCTGGTGACGGGTGACAGGTTCCTGTCCACACCCACTCCCGGAGGGCGAGCCCCATCCTCTGAGGCAGTTCCACCCGAAGGTGGTGCAGGACCAACAGACAAGGAGGTCCTGGGTTCGGCCCCAGATGTGCTGGTGCCCGGTGCCATGGCCAGCTGAGGTGGGACAGGTGGGTCCACTGGGACCTGCATTCCCATATGTTCTATGGTGTTTATGTTGTATCAACATATGTTGGTTAGTAATAGTCAACACATTCCAGGATTAGGTATAACAGCATGCATAAATATTCCATTAACCCAGACACCAGATATGGAACAGTTGCATAGCAAACAGAACACATGCATATATGGGACCACAGTGGTAATTACAACAGCATGCAGGTACATTGATGGCACCATGCCACCAGTGTTGGAGTATTGTAACATAGCACATGCATAGAAATAGCTTTAAATAATTATCAAATAGGACATATGTCCCAACATTACAGTTAAGTCATCACATACCAATTGAGTTAGGTATTTAGCTTATTGTTGCAGATATGGTGGGGGGGAGATGTCAGTTAACAGCTAGTATATTCCTGTAGTTCGCATTACATTCCTAGTCAGTGTTGTTATCTGTACCTTACAAGTATTAGTACACTACCCTATTGCCTTAGTTTGGACAGTGATATGGCTGTCAACAATTATATACATGAACTGGTTTTATCTGCAGTATACACCTCTTACCTGATATACCTGTGGAGGAAATGTTTGTTAACACTAACTGTTTCTACACATACTCCAGATTCCAGGTTGATGTTATGCACATACCTGTCCATCTCTTTTTGCACAGACTCTGGCCATGTCTTGACCACAGGCTGGTGAACTGGGACATATGTAGACTATTGCCCTCTTCAACCTTTAATGATGTACAACACTCATACAGGATTTCGTAGACAGTTATATTATGTAGCACAGTGTGGGAGATAGTGATGAGTGATACCTTATTATTCAGAGCAACTGCAACAATAACAATGCCATACAATACCAAAGTAAACAGTACCAGTACATGGTATCAATCTTTTATTTCTAGGCACAGTGTTTGTATCTGACAGACCTGTGGGAGCAATGTTTGTTAGCACTACCTGAATGTTGCCACACAAAGTACTAGATTTCACATTAGTATTATGCACATAAATCTCAATCTGTTACTGTACACACTCTGGTCACAGCTTGACAACATGGGGGTGTAGATGGGACATACTTGGCTTATTACTCTCATAACAGTTTGGGGAGTTGCTAGTGTGACAGTTTTGTTCTTATAGATGTATGACAATCAGCTGTATTTCCTGTTTGCTGCCTAAACATCTGGGATCATCCCACTGATTTCCCAGGGGGACAGGGTGACAGGCAGCAGATATGGGCCGATATACTGGACATTCTGGACATATCTGTACAGTTGTGGGGTATGATTCTGTATGCAGCCTACTTCCACTCCCGGGATTCAGACCATGGCTGTGTCTGCTAACACTAAAACACTGTCCATCACAGTTGTGTGTGCCCTATAGATATTGCTGTATATCTCTTATCTGATTTCTGTCTCTAATTCTCCTGTGGTTTTACATTCTGACCTTGTATTACAACACTCTTATACAGGATTTTGTAGACAGTTATATTATGTAGTACAGTGTGGGTGACAGTGATGAGTAATATCTTATTATTCAGAGCAACTGCAACAATAACAATCCCATAGAATACCAACGTAAACAGTACCAGTACAGGATATTAGTCTTTTACTTCTGTGTACAGTGTTCGTATCTGACGGATCTGTAGGAGCAATGTTTGTTAGCACTACCTGAATGTTGCCACACAAAGTACCAGACTCCACATTAGTATTATGCACATACATCTCACTCTGTTACTGTACACACTCTGGTCACAGCTTGACAACATGGGGGTGTAGATGGGACATACTTGGCTTATTACTCACATAGTTTGGGGAGTTGCTAGAGTGACAGGTTTGTTCTTATAGATGTGTGACAATCAGTTGTATTTCATGTTTGATGCCTATACATCTGGGATCATCCCACTGATTTCCCAGGGGGACAGAGTGACAGGCAGCAGATATGGGCCAATTTACTGGACATTCTGGACATATCTGTACAGTTGTGGGGTATGATTCTGTATGCAGACTACTACCACTGCCAGAATTCGAACCATGGCTGTGTGTACTAAAAATACAACAGTTCACATCTCAGTTGCATGTGCTATTTGGATTGTCTTGTCTTTCTTTCCATTGTTTTCTGTCTGTCTCTCTCAGTTGTACTAAAAGACCTCTGGGGATTACACCAGTCATATACAGACATTCCTACACATTTTATTTATGTTGCACAGTGTGGGTAACAGTGCTTAATACAGCAGTACTATTAAGTGATTGCAAATCTACATTACCATATGATACCAGAATAAACACATGCAGTCCAGCAGTTAGACCTTCATTGTCAGGCTATTATACTTTTATTTACATACAACCTATATGACACTCTTCCTGCCATATTCTCTGGTGTATGCAATACTTGCCTTAAATAATACAGGTTTTATACAGGCAATTAACTTACTAATACTTTTAGATTTATTTCCTGTGACAGCACATACAAGAGTATTACTAACCTGCCTCGCATCACAACCTCTCCAAGTGACATCAATGGGCCTCTTGGTTTGCAGCCTGCTCACTTGCCACTGTGAAGGACATAAGAGGAATATTTAGCCATACCTATCCATAATAAATATTAGCTGGCAATTATTAAACAGGTAGTGGAGTGATACTTACACACAGCTGGGACCTCCCCTGTACTCATAGCCTCTTGGATCCACTGATCCAAGAGATCCCCCTTTCACCGCTTCAGGTTGGCATAGTGATGCCTGACCTGCTCACCAGTTCGGGGTATGCCAGTGGCACTGGTGAGGTCACGGGCGAGACAGTCCCAGGCTACCACTTTATATTTGGAACCCTGTTACTGGCCCTGCAGCAGTCTCTCCTCATAGTCTTTGACAAGGAGTCCTGCCATGACCCTGGACTCCTGGATGCCCCAGCGCTGCACCCGAATGTGCACACCATCTCCCATTCCAGACATAGTGCCTGCAAGGGGAAGCTACAACCAGTTATGAGATGTATTCCTGTCTGTTGTGTTTAAATAGGGCTGATTTCCCACACTTTGCCATGATTGGACGATTTTGAAAAGGATAAGCTATGGGCAAACCTGCTTACCTAAGGTTGGTATTGTTTAAAGGGGTATACCAATGGGCAAATTGAGTTAGCTGGCCTACACATTGCTTACACTTACTAAGCTGGCCTGTGCAATGCTTAACATTGCTTAATATTTAATTTGCATTATATTTGCTTTTTGGCATTGATTTATTATTCATTATATGTTATATATGTGCCTGGTATCCATGATTCATGTGCACATACACTGTATGGGGTCCTTGTGTTTATTAGGGGACTTCAAGACTTTATTACAATTACACCTCACATCTGGGCTTACTGCTGTACTCCAGTTCACATATTTATGTTATGTAGTAGGTTATAGAACATAAGACTGTATATAGATTCCTTTTACATTTTCAGTTTGATTTTCCTATAGTGAGGATTTGTTTGGTGATACCACAATCTTATGTACTGCTGTGATGGCTTAGTGGTTGACTACTGTGACTATAGTATATAGGGTCCTGGGTTCAAGACCTGCAAAGGCTGTTTATTTTGTTTCTGGCCAGGACAGCAGCTGTTGCATACAGAGTGATTAAGGCACTTTTAAGCACTTGTAAGCAGGTTTGCATGGGTTTGCGCAATGGTAAGCAATGCTTACCTCTGCTTAAATATGCTTACAGAGAGTTAGCTTCAATATTGCTTAACCTGTGTGCGCATTGCTTACCCCCATGCAAACGGGCTTAAACCCGCTTACTAGTGCTTAAATATGCTTACTCCTGCTTACTACTGCTTAATAGTGCTTACACTTGCTTACTAGTGCTTACTCCCTCTTACCACTGTACTAATTTAGACAGTAATGTCTAATGGTTCTTGGGAAGGTGGGGGATTTGGAAGCTGTATAAAATTATCATTCATTACACATTTTACCTTCCATCTGTATCCCTGATTCCTGTGTACATATACTGTATGGGGCACATGTGATTATCTGTGGACTTTGCAACATTATGACACTGACACCTCACATCTACATTTAATGCAGTACTCCAGTTCACAAATATATGTTATTTAGTCAGTTATGCAACTAAAAATACTGGTGATAAAGTGATTTGGCATGGAAAATGGAATGTACTGCTGTGGGACATGAACCAGGAATGACTGCTCATAAGACAATGCTCTACCCACTACACTATTGCTATACTGCTTCATTTGTATATATCTTGCTTTTTATCCTTTTCTGCCATTTAAGCTGCATTAACCATAGCTAAGCGATGGGCAAACCTGCACACCTATGGTTAAATTTCATCTGTTTCATAAAAAAATTAAGGTATCTTTATATTTTTTGTGTTAACTGTTGCTCTTGTACACGTTGGGGATGTTGCTGGGGGTATGCATACACCTATGGGCGGTCTTGCTCATTCTTTTAGGACTTTCTGCTTTTCTTCATTGCAGGGGCGTGTATATTCTGAGAGCTCTGCTCTAAGACATGCTCCCTGCAGTCTTACATGCTCCATGTAAGAGTAGGAGCTCAGGTAGCACGCCTTCATTAATATGCATGGTGTGCTGCCATCCTGCTCCTAAACGACCACTTCCTTGCAGGACTAAGCTAGTCCTGCATGGAAGAATAGTAAATCTGGAGGAGTATGAGATATTTTTCTATTGTACAGACAACATGCTACAGCATCAAAGTGGAAAAGAGTTTGGGGGTGGGGGTTCAACTTTTTTTTTTTTTTTTTTTTACTTTTCAACTTTATGCTCAAGGGGTGCCAGTTGCAAGGATGTGCTTGTGTGTGTGTGTGTGTGTGTGTGTGTGTGTGTGTGTGTGTGTGTGTGTGTGTGTGTGTGTGTGTGTGTGTGTGTGTGTGTGTTTGTGGAAACATTATTACTTACATAACTTATATTTTGGGTATAAACATGTCTTCCAACTCCAATTACATATCCTACAGCAACTTTAAAAGATTAGGCTGAGGAAATATTTTTCATAACATATATGTATATAGTAATAATAAAACAAATGCAAAAGGTAGAGCATTTTCTAAGTGGAATAATGCCCTTCAGGGTGAGTGCAATAGACAAATAACAGAGATTCCAGAGGCAAGGAAGCCCCCCTGCACCTGGGGCATAGAGCCTTACAACACAGCTGGCAGTCTATTTCCCTGTAATGTCTACCCTGGAAAACATAAGTGCTTGCTTAATATGTACAGGCTTGAAAAAAAAGCAGAGGTAATGTCTAGCAATTACAGTCTTTCAGGAGAAAAAAGAGATACATGTCAAGAAGAAGACACCATATGAACACTGACACCACAGCCCTAACCAGGGATTTTTGTGACCTACTAAATCATTGTATAGAGAAAATTGTTCCCTTCTATCATAAGCAAACAAAAATACATCAGATGTCCAGTATGGTGGAACAACAGAATCAACAAGTTATATAACAAGAAATGTAAGCTCCTGGCCTTAAGTAAATCTTGTTCTCTTCTAGCTCATAGGAAGCACCAATAACATTCATGCTAAGTTTGCCAACTGCTATCAAAGATAACATATTGAATCAAAATAAATGGTACCCTCTCCTAAAAGCATATAACTAGCAACACATTTCTATCCAAGCCAGGCAGTTTCCACTTTGAAATCTATTTATCAGAATTACTTACAAAAGATAACAAGTAATATTAAGAGATAACTACAAGGTAGAAATCAATCTAAAATTCCCCTTAGATTCACTACTACATCATCTAGGCCTTGATCACAATAATGGTCATGGTCTCACCCTTAATAGAAAGAAATGTAGTATATCATCGCTGGTAAAACTAATGTTTGTGAGCTGAATTTAACTCTCTTAAAGATTTACACTATAATAAGGGATTTAGGAACTTGTATAGACAACAAGCTGTCCTTAAATTAAGATATCTCCAATACTGCCAGAAAATTATTCTACTTCTCCATCTCATCTCATCTCATCTATTGTGAATGCAATCCATCTCAATTCCCCTTTCCTCTGCCTTCATTCACTCCATCATAGAATAATGTGCACCATTTGGCATGTATAGCTCAAAACAACTCTCCCAGCTAGGGAAAAAAGCGTTATAACCAAAATAATCCAAGGTATAAAGAGCTGCTATTATCTGGATAGACTAAAAGCCCTTTCATTATTTTCTGTGGCCTACAGACTGTGAGGTGATCTGTGTCTTGCCTTCTGAGCTATGTTAAACCTTGTTGACTGTGACTTCCTATTATTCCATAACAAAAACTTCTCAGTAAATACCCATTCCAAAGCCAACCTCTATGACAAAATATCAACATGCCCATATTCAGGGATAAATTAATTATCCAGCACCTCCCTTGCCTATGGAACAACATTCTCCTACATAAACCTAGCAGCATTAAATCTTCAATTAGATAAATGGATTGCATCCTAAAAATGTATCCTGAGAGTCACTGGTCACAAATTTCTAGGTATGTTGTTCTAAACATTATCACATCTCAGTCCTCCCTGTGTCTTTTATGCTTCTCTTTCCCTCCTTTTTACCAATTTCTCCTGATTTTACTTCCTTAGATCATGTTCCAAGATGAAATAATTCTGCCTATACCTCCCAAACTAAGCCTAACTTCCAACATCACCTTCTGAACTATTAGCTCACTTTCAAGGTTTATTCTTCTATGGCATTGCTGGCTGTACCTACATTTATTGGCTTACCACTTGTTTGGTGTAAATCTGTGAACCTATTAAGATATGAGGCAGAAGGTTCACGGGAGATACAAGCACATTTTTTTATGGAAAGGGAGATGGAATCAGGAGCAGCCTTACAGAACAGGTTTTAGCATCAGTCACAATGACATAATTCAAGAACATGCAGAGCATTTATGACTCAGTTCTTATGTTTTTGGAAGAAAGAAGAAACTGCTGTTTAAGTGGGATATTTGGCTTATACAAAATGTAGGCAAACTGGCAGTCCAAGTCAAGTAAAATCTATCCCAGAGACTCAGACAGATTCTTACCGTCTGCACTAATAGGCTAATGCAGATTAGTCAATTAATGTGACAGTGAGAATCTCCGATTCAGAGACAGTGTAAACTTGCACTAAAAAAACACCTCATTAGCATATAATTACCATGTTCCTGAATCAAACACAAAGATACAGTCACCCATGCACATGCACATACATAAACATTCGGACACCCATACAAATACACCCACATAAAAATAAACACACACACACACACACACACACACACACACACACACACACTTATGGATCCGCAGTACCTTCCTACAGTAATGGTATTAGACATGGACATTCTATAGGGGTAAAATGGTGAATGCCATCAAAAGATGCCATTCACTTTTTCCACCTAGTGAAAAAGGCAACTCAGCAGGGTGATTCTCTGAATCATTCTACCATGTTATTCCAGTGTCAGAGCCTTTTCTGGAGAACAGCACATGGCTAGTATGTATTAACTGCTCCCTGGCCTGAAGCATTTGAATGCAGCTTTGGCAGTGACAGCGTCTGCAATATGGCTAGCACCAGAGGAAAACAGGAGTGGGGCAAGTCTCTGAATCATTCAGGCTTGCCATGATGCAGAAACCCTCAAAATTTAGGCTTCTACATCATCGTAAGCCTTTCTGAATCCCATTGTATATTTCAGTGTTTCTACTCATTCTTCTTTCTCATTAAGAGGGAACAATTTATTCAAATAATACAAGATTTTTTGTTTTTCTGTGTTCATAATTTATATGGGTAACCGTTTTACTTCTGCAGAAGCATAAAAGAAGAGGCTGCATTCTGTTTCTTTAAGTAATTTCGTTTGCAGTTTTATCTTTAGTCTATTCTAGTTACCAGCAAGTTAATCATTCCTGATTGAAGATCATTTTCCTTCAGTCTGTACTAAAGATTGTGATGCTACTATTGTTTCACCACTGCTGCAGTTGTTGCATCTAGAACTACTATTAAAGTTTTAAAAATATTATCTCTTTTGTTCTCTGGTATTGCACTCATATTTCACTGCAGTTAAGTTTTTCATAAATACAAAGTAAGCAAATATGTAATGAGAATTCCAAATAAAACTGCATTGTCATCAACCTAACAGGGTTGCCATATATTATACCATACATTTGCTGTAAGAAAAGTGCAGTTTTCATGCAAGATAACAGAACTGCAAAAGGCATACAGATGTTTTCATCAAAACACATTTGAATCCAACAGTTCTGAGCACTGTTTTGAAAAAAAAAATGTCACATGTTCTTAGTTTTCCACACAGGAAACAAAATAAATTTGAGTTTTACTACAATCCAAGTAATGACTTTGAATGTGATTATGTAATTAACTAGGGTATAGTGGCACAACACCCCCCACCCACACACACACACACACACACACACAGTGGTTGTGAGGTTTTGGCAATTCATGCATGTGAATGTTTATCAACAAAATCATTGCATTTTTGTCCAGACCCACTACAAAACATATAGTTTTCCTTAAGTCAGGGTAAGGCTCACTAGAATGTTAACTGGGATTGCAAGCCATGTAACTTCTGGGAGTTTAGAATGGAAGATTAAGGCTACTTGCCACTAACAAGCTTTGCTCCGTAGTCCTGGGTTTGATTCCTCCAGTTTTCTTTCGCTTGTTGTGTGTCTAATCAAATCACTTAATCAGACAGTTCCCATGTTGTTCCTGAAATAAAGGGAGTTGTGCCTATAGGGCTTACACATTTGCAAACAAAGTAAATAACAATACATGTGGGTATGTCGTAGTCTCATTATTTCCATTCCCAGGCATAAGCAGTTTCATTATATCTTCATTTCCCTTTTTTTCAAAGGATCATCTCGTCAGCCATTGGATTAGTGCTGTACTCCCACTTGGCGACAAGGTGAAGTTTGTTCCAGTTATTTTGTGAGTCAGTGATGATCACGTTCCCAAAATGACAGAGCCATGATACTTACTGCAAGATTTCAGACTTGTCACCTGTCTTGTAGTGCTGCGCATTAAGCTAACAAAAGAAAGGGGAAGAAGTACTGATGAACTAGCAATGAGCAGCAACATATTTGATGGCAAATGTAACTAAACTATTTAACCAACAAAGAGGAAGAGCTAAGCTACAAGATGGTGTTCTTGGTACAAAGGCCTAAAGCGAGACCTATTACAAGAAATGGTAAAGCAGAATTTTCTAACTAAATGCACTGGTACATTTTGTCAGCTCTACTTTGTGGAACTAAAGAAGTCCTTCAGCAGGGAAAGAAGTAACATTGATCCACATTTTGCCTGTCACAGAGGAAATCTACTACTTAGGGAAAAGCCTGCATAGTTATTTGTAAGAATCCTTGCTGTCTGAAGCTTTATTTCTAGAGAGAGAGTGTGCAAATAAGATAATGACCACAATGATGCATGCCACGGCCATCCATGTCAGTGGAAGAAGAGGTACAGACAGCATGCCACCAATTCATTTTGACTCATTGCTTTATGTACAATGAAGCTGTAAGGAACATATATGAATTGTGTCATTACAAGCTGAATCTAGGAGGATGCATGGTTATGTCCATTCTTGTGGATACTGAGGTACATATAGCTTTAGCTATATTAGCTGCAAGAACCTTTCAATGACTTACTGGGAACACATTATGTATACCACAGGTGTCAACTCTCAAATCCTGAACCAATTCCTTGATATTATGCTGCTTGGGAAGAAGAATATCTGCTTCTCCAAGAATACAGGGAAGTGTACCAACACCATGTGGGAATTTTACACAGCCTGTTTCCCTGAGGTCCTGGGAGACATGGATTGCACATCCACTGCCTTCAATGCCCTACCCGAGCCAGAAATACTGCAATATATCAACAGGAAGGCCTTTCACTCCCATAAATGACAGATGGTCTAAAATGCCCAGAGTATTATTTAGAATGCATCTAAAAACCCTCTAGATAGTTTTCATAGTTCTCACATCTGGCACATGTACGACTTTCTAGAGTTATTAATATCAACTCACTAGATCCCCTTGGAAATTCTGACTATTCAGCTTTTCAGTTCTCAGTTGGTCATAATATGAACTCTTCGAAAGTGCACTGAGCCTCATATGATTGTTCAGAACTAAGGAACAGTGATCATGTCAGTAGACTTTGTTTTGTAGATTGGGTCAGGTATTTCAATAAAATCAGGAAAACGAGTCCAGGCCAACACAGGTTTATTAGCAACAAATGAAAACGAACATTTACCTAGGTTTCGTCCACAATAGGACTTCTTCAGAATGCTGAAGTCAACCATAAAATCCATATATATATATATATATATATATATATATATATATATATATATATACACAATCAATCAAATTAAATAATTTAACAAACAATTAATCATCCTTAAAGGTATACACCCTATAGCTAAGAAAAAGCCTATACTGTTAAAATGCCTACTATAAATACATGAAAGTTACATAAACATCACATAAAAATAACTACTAGATACTGTGCCACTAAACTAACACTATAAACATATAAATATATGTGTAACAATAAATATATAACACTAAAAATGTGTACAAAAAAATATGTATAAAAATGTATGCATAAGTATAAAAAACAAATAATATAAAAACTTTAAAAATTAAATTACTTAAGCCCTGAAATATGCTTTATTGTAAGCGCTTTCGGCTCGGACCTTTCCAAGCCTTCTTCAGACAAAACAGTAAAGAATATCAAACAACCATTTAAATACACAATTCAATTAAAACATCAATTAATGTTTAAAGTGGAATGCCTTGAAACTGGTTTGCTTAACTTTATAATGTGTCATAAAACACATAACCTACTAAAAACACAAATTCCAAAAGTTATTACATACTAATATAGGAATTACCTTATCAAAATAAATAAATATAATAAATTTAATACATTAAAAATTATGAATTATACCTAATTGTGCAAATTCATCTTCTATTAAGAGACAATAAGTTCAATACACATTTATTTGAAAGTGCATCGTTCAGCCCTGGAAATACATGGGCATTGGTCAAAATATGCCATTTAAGTTCATCTACTTCTAACTTAATTTGCCATGGACCCCCTCTAATGTCATTAATTCTTCTTTGCAATATGAGAAACTTAAAATGATGTACTGGATTTAAAAGAATATGCTTTGCTAGGGCATTGTTACAATCCCTGTTTTTAATAGCGTAACAATGCTCGTATACTCTTTGTTTAAATTTACGCTCCGTTTTGCCTATATAAAATGCCTCACAGGATTGGCATAGAGCTGCATAAACTACTGCTTGAGTTTCACAATTAAATCTAGAATTAATATTATACTTAATGCTGTTAATAACACAACTATTTGCTACTAAAATGTTTTTACACTGGGCACAACAACCACATTTAAACATACCCTTGATCTTAGAGTGTGTGTGGCATATTTCATTCTTTTTTTCAAGTATATTTTGAGATTTAAACCTCTTTTGTATGTTAATTTAGGTTTATTACCCAAAACTCCCAACAATGCTTCATTACCATTTATAAGAGCCCAATTTTTATATAATATGTATCTTATCTTGTCATGATCGGTCGAAAAAGTGTGCAAGAAACTAATATTAAATGACAACTTGTTTGTACTAGTTGTCAAAATGTTATCAGGCTCACATGTAGGGGTACCACAAGTTTCAACTAGTGTTCCATTAATGCTTTGCTCAAATCTATGGCATGTGTTTAATAATGGAAGATAGAAGCCAGAGTTTCTTTTATGTTGTACTTCATATCTAACAGCTGAAACTAAATGATTAGGATAGCCTCTATGAGTATGAGGTATTTTTCTATTGTACAGACAACATGCTACAGCATCAACGTGGAAAAGAGTTTGGGGGTGGGGGTTCAACTTTTTTTTTTTTTTTTTTTTTTTACTTTTCAACTTTATGCTCAAGGGGTGCCAGTTGCAAGGATGTGCTTGTGTGTGTGTGTGTGTGTGTGTGTGTGTGTGTGTGTGTGTGTGTGTGTGTGTGTGTGTGTGTGTGTGTTTGTGGAAACATTATTAAATACTTACATAACTTATATTTTGGGTATAAACATGTCTTCCAACTCCAATTACATATCCTACAGCAACTTTAAAAGATTAGGCTGAGGACATATTTTTCATAACATATATGTATATAGTAATAATAAAACAAATGCAAAAGGTAGAGCATTTTCTAAGTGGAATAATGCCCTTCAGGGTGAGTGCAATAGACAAATAACAGAGATTCCAGAGGCAAGGAAGCCCCCCTGCACCTGGGGCATAGAGCCTTACAACACAGCTGGCAGTCTATTTCCCTGTAATGTCTACCCTGGAAAACATAAGTGCTTGCTTAATATGTACAGGCTTGAAAAAAAAGCAGAGGAAACGTCTAGCAATTACAGTCTTTCAGGAGAAAAAAGAGATACATGTCAAGAAGAAGACACCATATGAACACTGACACCACAGCCCTAACCAGGGATTTTTGTGACCTACTAAATCATTGTATAGAGAAAATTGTTCCCTTCTATCATAAGCAAACAAGAATACATCAGATGTCCAGTATGGTGGAACAACAGAATCAACAAGTTATATAACAAGAAATGTAAGCTCCTGGCCTTAAGTAAATCTTGTTTTCTTCTAGCTCATAGGAAGCACCAATAACATTCATGCTAAGTTTGCCAACTGCTATCAAAGATCAAAATAAATGGTACCCTCTCCTAAAAGCATATAACTAGCAACACATTTCTATCCTAGCCAGGCAGTTTCCACTTTGAAATCTATTTATCAGAATTACTTACAAAAGATAACAAGTAATATTAAGAGATAACTACAAGGTAGAAATCAATCTAAAATTCCCCTTAGATTCACTACTACATCATCTAGGCTTTGATCACAATAATGGTCATGGTCTCACCCTTAATAGAAAGAAATGTAGTATATCATCGCTGGTAAAACTAATGTTTGTGAGCTGAATTTAACTCTCTTAAAGATTTACACTATAATAAGGGATTTAGGAACTTGTATAGACAACAAGCTGTCCTTAAATTAAGATATCACCAATACTGCCAGAAAATTCTTCTACTTCTCCATCTCATCTCATCTATTGTGGATGCAATCCATCTCAATTCCCCTTTCCTCTGCCTTCATTCACTCCATCATAGAATAATGTCCACCATTTGGCATGTATAGCTCAAAACAACTCTCCCAGCTAGGGAAAAAAGCATTATAACCAAAATAATCCAAGGTATAAAGAGTTGCTATTATCTGGATAGACTAAAAGCCCTTTCATTATTTTCTGTGGCCTACAGACTGTGAGGTGATCTTTGTCTTGCCTTCTGAGCTATGTTAAACCTTGTTGACTGTGACTTCCTATTATTCCATAACAAAAACTTCTCAGTAAATACCCATTCCAAAGCCTACCTCTATGACAAAATATCAACATGCCCATATTCAGGGATAAATTAATTATCCAGCACCTCCCTTGCCTATGGAACAACATTCTCCTACATAAACCTAGCAGCATTAAATCTTCAATTAGATAAATGGATTGCATCCTAAAAATGTATCCTGAGAGTCACTGGTCACAAATTTCTAGGTATGTTGTTCTAAACATTATCACATCTCAGTCCTCCCTGTGTCTTTTATGCTTCTCTTTCCCTCCTTTTTTCCACTTTCTCCTTATTTTACTTCCTTAGATCATGTTCCAAGATGAAATAATTCTACCTATACCTCCCAAACTAAGCCTAACTTCCAACATCACCCTCTGAACTATTAGCTCACTTTCAAGGTTTATTCTTCTATGGCATTGCTGGCTGTACCTACATTTATTGGCTTACCACTTGTTTGGTATAAATCTGTGAACCTATTAAGATATGAGTCAGAAGGCTCAAGGGAGATACAAGCACATTTTTCATGGAAAGGGTGATGGAATTCAGAGCAGCCTTACAGAACAGGTTTTAGCATCAGTCACAATGACATAATTCAAGAACATGCAGAACATTTATGACTCAGTTCTTATGTTTTTGGAAGAAAGAAGAAACTGCTGTTTAAGTGGGATATTTGGCTTATACAAAATGTAGGCAAACTGGCAGTCCAAGTCAAGTAAAATCTATCCCGGAGACTCAGACCGATTCTTACCGTCTGCACTAATAGGCTAATGCAGATTAGTCAATTAATGTGACAGTGAGAATCTCCAATTCAGAGAAAGTGTAAACTTGCACTAAAAAAACACCTCATTAGCATATAATTACCATGTTCCTGAATCAAACACAAAGATACAGTCACCCATGCACATGCACATACATAAACATTCGGACACCCATACAAATACACCCACATAAAAATAAACACACACACACACACACACACACACACACACACACACACACACACACACACACTTATGGATCCGCAGTACCTTCCTACAGTAATGGTATTAGACATGGTCATTCTATAGGGGTGAAATGGTGAATGCCATCAAAAGATGCCATTCACTTTTTCCACCTAGTGAAAAAGGCAACTCAGCAGGGTGATTCTCTGAATCATTCTACCATGTTATTCCAGTGTCAGAGCCTTTTCTGGGGAACAGCACATGGCTAGTATGTATTAACTGCTCCCTGGCCTGAAGCATTTGAATGCAGCTTTGGCAGTGACAGTGTCTGCAATATGGCTAGCACCAGAGGAAAACAGGAGTGGGGCAAGTCTCTAAATCATTCAGGCTTGCCATGATGCAGAAACCCTCAAAATTTAGGCTTCTACATCATCGTAAGCCTTTCTGAATCCCATTGTACATTTCAGTGTTTCTACTCATCCTTCTTTCTCATTAAGAGGGAACAATTTATTCAAATAATACAAGATTTTTTGTTTTTGTGTGTTCATAATTTATATGGGTAACCGTTTTACTTCTGCAGAAGCATAAAAGAAGAGGCTGCATTCTGTTTCTTTAAGTAATTTCATTTGCAGTTTTATCTTTAGTCTATTCTAGTTACCAGCAAGTTAATCATTCCTGATTTAAGATCATTTTCCTTCAGTCTGTACTAAAGATTGTGATGCTACTGCACCAGCAGTCACATAACTGACTTGACCATTTGCCAGTTACCATCAGTTCATTAGTGCTATTGTTTCACCACTGCTGCAGTTGTTGCGTCTAGAACTACTATTAAAGTTTTAAAAATATTATCTCTTTTGTTCTCTGGTATTGCACTCATATTTCACTGCAGTTAAGTTTTTCATAAATACAAAGTAAGCAAATATGTAATGAGAATTCCAAATAAAACTGCATTGTCATCAACCTAACAGGGTTGCCATATATTATACCATACATTTGCTGTAAGAAAAGTGCAGTTTTCATGCAAGATAACAGAACTGCAAAAGGCATACAGATGTTTTCATCAAAACACATTTGAATCCAACAGTTCTGAGCACTGTTTTGAAAAAAAAAATGTCACATGTTCTTAGTTTTCCACACAGGAAACAAAATAAATTTGAGTTTTACTACAATCCAAGTAATGACTTTGAATGTGATTATGTAATTAACTAGGGTATAGTGGCACAACACCCCCCACCCACACACACACACACACACACACACACACACACACACACACACACACACACACACACACAGTGGTTGTGAGGTTTTGGCAATTCATGCATGTGAATGTTTATCAACAAAATCATTGCATTTTTGTCCAGACCCACTACAAAACATATAGTTTTCCTTAAGTCAGGGTAAGGCTCACTAGAATGTTAACTGGGATTGCAAGCCATGTAACTTCTGGGAGTTTAGAATGGAAGATTAAGGCTACTTGCCACTAACAAGCTTTGCTCTGTAGTCCTGGGTTTGATTCCTCCAGTTTTCTTTCGCTTGTTGTGTGTCCAATCAAATCACTTAACCAGACAGTTCCCATGTTGTTCCTGAAATAAAGGGAGTTGTGCCTATAGGGCTTACACATTTACAAACAAAGTAAATAACAATACATGTGAGTACGTCATAGTCTCATTATTTCCATTCCCAGGCATAAGCAGTTTCATTATATCTTCATTTCCCTTTTTTTCAAAGGATCATCTCGTCAGCCATTGGATTAGTGCTGTACTCCCACTTGGCGACAAGGTGAAGTTTGTTCCAGTTATTTTGTGAGTCAGTGATGATCACATGTTCCCAAAATGACACAGCCATGATACTTACTGCAAGATTTCAGACTTGTCACCTGTCTTGTAGTGCTGCGCATTAAGCTAACAAAAGAAAGGGGAAGAAGCACTGATGAACTAGCAATGAGCAGCAACATATTTGATGGCAAATGTAACTAAACTATTTAACCAACAAAGAGGAAGAGTTAAGCTACAAGATGGTGTTCTTGGTACAAAGGCCTAAAGCGAGACCTATTACAAGAAATGGTAAAGCAGAATTTTCTAACTAAATGCACTGGTACATTTTGTCAGCTCTACTTTGTGGAACTAAAGAAGTCCTTCAGCAGGGAAAGAAGTAACATTGATCCACATTTTGCCTGTCACAGAGGAAATCTACTACTTAGGGGAAAGCCTGCATAGTTATTTGTAAGAATCCTTGCTGTCTGAAGCTTTATTTCTAGAGAGAGTGTGCAAATAAGATAATGACCACAATGATGCATGCCACAGCCATCCGTGTCAGTGGAAGAAGAGGTACAGACAGCATGCCACCAATTCATTTTGGCTCATTGCTTTGTGTACAATGAAGCTGTAAGGAACATATATGAATTGTGTCATTACAAGCTGAATCTAGGAGGATGCATGGTTATGTCCATTCTTGTGGATACTGAGGTACATATAGCTTTAGCTATATTAGCTGCAAGAACCTTTCAATGACTTACTGGGAACACATTATGTATACCACAGGTGTCAACTCTCAAATCCTGAACCAATTCCTTGATATTATGCTGCTTGGGGAGAAGAATATCTGCTTCTCCAAGAATACAGGGAAGTGTACCAACACCATGTGGGAATTTTACACAGCCTGTTTCCCTGAGGTCCTGGGAGACATGGATTGCACATCCACTGCCTTCAATGCCCTACCCGAGCCAGAAATACTGCAATATAGCAACAGGAAGGCCTTTCACTCCCATAAATGACAGATGGTCTAAAATGCCCAGAGTATTATTTAGAATGCATCTAAAAACCCTCTAGGTAGTTTCCATAGTTCTCACATCTGGCACATGTATGACTTTCTAGAGTTATTAATATCAACTCACTAGATCCCCTTGGAAATTCTGACTATTCAGCTTTTCAGTTCTCAGTTGGTCATAATATGAACTCTTCGAAAGTGCACTGAACCTCATATGATTGTTCAGAACTAAGGAACAGTGATCATGTCAGTAGACTTTGTTTTGTAGATTGGGTCAGGTATTTCAATAAAATCAGGAAAATGAGTCCAGGCCAACACAGGTTTATTAGCAACAAATGAAAATTAACATTTACCTAGGTTTCGTCCACAATAGGACTTCTTCAGAATGCTGACGTCAACCATAAAATCCATATATATATATATATATATATATATATATATATATATATATATATATATACAATCAATCAAATTAAATAATTTAACAAGCAATTAATCATCCTTAAAGGTATACACCCTTTAGCTAAGAAAAAGCCTATACTGTTAAAATGCCTACTATAAATACATGAAAGTTACATAAACATCACATAAAAATAACTACTAGATACTGTGCCACTAAACTAACAATATAAACATATAAATATATGTGTAACAATAAATATATAACACTAAAAATGTGTACAAAAAATATGTATAAAAATGTATGCATAAGTATAAAAAACAAATAATATAAAAACTTTAAAAATTAAATTACTTAAGCCCTGAAATATGCTTTAATTTAAGATAGGGCTTAATAGAACTATACTCATTAATACCAGGATAATTATGTGCATTCAACCTAAGCTGCCACTTTAATTCACAAACATCCAAGTGGGCATCTGTAATTCTGCCTTGGGAATCAAACTTAATCTGCTGTAAAATACAGAACTTAAATGTATGACCAATGTTGTCAATTAAGTGTCTTGCTAGGGCATTAGCAGTTTTGAGATGTTTAATGTCCAAAAGATGTTCCCTAACCCTGTCCTTAAAGCACCTACTAGTTTTACCTACATAAAATGCTTCACAAACCTGACACTTAGCAAGATAAACAACATTCTTAGTGTGACAATCATAATGACCTGAAACTGAAACAAAACAGTGATTAATAGTAAAACTACTACCAGTTGTCAAAATATAAGAACAAGTCTTACACCTACCACATTTATAAGTACCTACAGTTCTGTTACTAGAGGGCCTGTTAGGCAATGTACAATGTTCAAACATATCCTTAAACGAAAAATCCTTACGATAAATAAACATAGGGGTGTTGTTAAACTGGGACTTAAATACATGGTCCATCTGAAAAAAAACCCAAACTTTATTAATTATTTTTTTAATCTTATCCGAATCTCCATTGTATGTCGAGACAAACATTAAAGGCGAACCAGTCAAAAAAGGTGACCCATTGGTTACTCCAGATGTAATAGAGTGATTGAGTCCCCCTGCACAAAGTATGGCTTGATAAATGCCAACCTCCCTTTTACCTTTAACTTCCTTAAAGATGTCCATACATAAACTCTCAGGATATCCTCTGTTTAGAAATAAAGACACCATAAAATTTAATTCATCCACAAATTCATTAAAATCACTAACCATCCGGGCCACTCTAACCATTTGTCCCTTGATAATAGCCCTTTTCTATGGTTGGGGTGCCAACTATCAAACTGAAGATAAGAATTAGAAAATGTTGGTTTTCTATATATGTTGGACTTAATTAACCCATTTAATCTATCAAAGATTAATCTAACATCCAAATAGGTGATAGACTGTGTATTAATTTCATGTGTAAATTTCAGAAACCATACTGTGTTGTTTATGTATTGTATAAAAGCTTCCAACACTACTATATCACCTTCCCAAATGATAAATATATCATCCAAAAAGCGTGAATAAAATTTTACAAATTTGTAGAACTCACTATGAAATAAATAATGCTCTTCCCAAAATGCCATGATATAGTTGGCATAAATGGGGGCACAAGCAGCCCCCATGGTTACCCCCGTATGTTGTTTGAAATAATGCCCCTCGAAAAATAGAAAATTATTATGAAGGACAACTTCCATAAGCTTGATCATAACATTAATTTGGTCCTGTTCATACACACTAGTTGCTTGTTATTGTTCTTCTAACCAAGATAAACCCGTGTCATGGGGTATAACCGAGAACAAATTGCAAACATCTATAGTTAGGAAGCAAATATTGTCACTAACAGCACATTCTTTGACCCTTGCCAAAAAAAAATGCCACAAATCCTTAGTTATAGTAGCAACAAACAAATTATGACCATCCAAAGGTTCCTTCCAACGCAAAAGCCAAAATGTAGAAAGAAACTGTGAGGAACCACCACGATTCTGTATATAAAATGTTTAATAGAAACAAGCGCTTTCATGCACCTCTATGGCGCGCTTCATCAGGTTACATTAAGGAATCCTTAGTTATATGGGGAAACCTGGTAATACCCAACTTCATACGATGGTCCAAAAATTGACTAATAAAACATACTTTACTACGTTTACCATCAACAATAGGTCTAAAACGTAAGTTGTCCAAACCCATATGGATTTTGGGAATGCCAAAAATGCCACTAACCACAGGGTAAGCATTATTCATGTATTCAAATTCAGCTACATTCAATTCACCCTGAAGCAACATGTCCTCCAATAATAGGTAAATTTTCCTATACGAGATGTTAATTTCATTAATGCTTGTTTCAACATAGTTATCCTCCATTAACATTGACATCATAATACTAATGTAGTCACTATTATTAACAATCACAACTCCGTTGCCCTTATCCGGCTTCATTATTCTTATGTTATCTATCCTAAAAATTTTATTCAACAATTCTTGCTCCTCTGTTGTCATATTCGAATTAATTTTCCTCATAGGCTGTTTAAAGTATTCCCTGATTTCAAATTCACACATTCTATCAAACAATGCTATCATAGAATTCATAGGTGGATTAAATACACTGGGTTCAGAAATACCCTTATTGTTCTGGATGATGTTACTGTGGTTATTATTATCAAAATATACCTGCAAGTTCATTTTACTTGTGAACAATTTTAAATCAATAAGAGTTTCAATTAAATTCCCTTTCCTACATGGGACAAAGTTGAAACCCTTAGAAAAAAGGCTTGCATGCTCTATACCAAAGTAACACTTGAATAATTGTATAACTTAAAGTAATGCGTGCCATTTTCCAAAACAATTGGACAACTCAAAAGACCATGCCTTGGCTGGGTAGGTATGGTATCAACCAAATGAATATTCCCATCGTCCCTAATATCAAAAATAGAAAAACTAGACTTATCAGCCTTAAAATCAACTGCTTTACATTGTAATGAATCATCCAAAAAACAATTAGATGAAAAATTATAGTTGTTCACATCTGACGCATTCAATGATAGTGGTATAGGGTCAGCAGATGTAGGCATATTCACATAATAATCATGTTGCTGGTTCATATCAGTATTCCCACAAATAACAACACAATTATCATCAATAGAATAATCATAAATACTTAAATTAAATAAAGAATCTTGAGAATAAACTTCATCACCAACTGTGTTAAAATTAAATATAGAAAGTCCATCAATGTCTTTTTTATCCCTTGTAGAATCCACACGAACATTGGGAGTACAACATGAGTCATTAGAAGCTTCACAAAATAACGACAAACCTTCATTAAAGTTAATGTCACTATTACTCAAGTCACAATATTGATGCACAGAAGAACAAATAGGGCTTTGCACAAAAGCCTTCAAAGTGCCTTCATTACAATCTCGACCAAACACCATGTCACTCGTAGTGTCTACTACTAAGGTAGAGCCCACATTCAACTCACTGTATCCAAGGTCATAAACATCATGGTCCCGAACTTGGCAAGAACAATTATTGGAAACTACAGATGCTGAATTTAGCTTTAGATTAAAGGCACCCTCAAATCCTGTATAAGTAAAGTTACCCTTTCCATCAACAACTGTTGCATTTAAAGTGAACTCTTTTTCAGCACGTTGAGATGTTCTACTTGTACTACAAAGAAAATAATTTACCTGCGCGGCTTCCATGTCCCTTGCTGAGTGCTGTTCCCCGAACGCCCAACTTTTGGTCATGTCCCCAACCGACCCACATCGTTTTCGTCATTGGAAGACGGTTCTCTGTTTCGAATCCTCTTCGACCGCCTCACACCCTCCTCTAAAGGGCGTTCATCTTCAGAACCGTAACTTATATTAACTTCTGGATTACCCTCTAGCGTTGTGATGTCACATGCTTCCTTCATGTGATTGGTTGATCCTCCTCGGTTACTATGCCGAGGTGGTCCCTTCTTAGATTTGGGATAAATGCAACCGGCATCATAAATCTTCATATCTCTCTTAATTTTTGGCAGTTTCTTGTTAAAAATTGCCTCACAGCTGTGATCAATATCCTTAATTATATTAATATAGTTGGTGTAATAGCAATCGAACAATAAGTCTTTAACGATACTTTCATTAATGATCTCAAGTTCAGCAAGAATTGCCTCTATCTTGGTGTTATTGTATTTCACCATTATATTCATAATACCCAAACCAGTCTTATTGAAAAGATTGTGTAATTCATTTATCATAGGTCTGTTGCCATCAACCCCATTCGGGTATCTCCAAACTCGCAACCCTTTCATTACCATCCCAAGCTCAATGCTTCTGGTTAGGTAGCTATTTTCAAGCTGAGTTCTCTTAAGTTTAAACAATTTAAACTCAAACTCTTTCAACAATTCGGCCAGAATTTTACCACCATTAACTTTAGTGTAATTAATCGGCCCACTATCAGAGGAGAAATTAAAGCTATTAGATTTCCAGTGTGCACTATTGAAACCAAGAGGCTGTTTAGTTCCAGTGTCAAAACGCACTTCCTTAGAATTACCATTAAAAGAAACAGCAGCATTACTGTCGATTATAACTGGCACAGTACCTGTATGAGGAGACGCTTGAGTAAGCGGCAAACCTAAACTTCCCAACGAAGATGAAACAGATGTAGGCAAATGTCTCTCAGTAAGGCTTTTGATTTGAATGGAATGTTCCTCTAACTGAACATTAATACGTTGCAATAAATCCAAAATGTTGGTCAAGGAATTGTTGTTCTCCATAAGGACACAAAACCCAAGAACCAGACTCCACAACGAACTACAATAAAATCAGGAAAACGGGCCAACACAGGTTTATTAGCAACAAATGAAAACAAACATTTACCTAGGTTTCGTCCACAATAGGACTTCTTTTTTATACTTATGCATACATTTTTATACATATTTTTTTGTACACATTTTTAGTGTTATATATTTATTGTTACACATATATTTATATGTTTATATTGTTAGTTTAGTGGCACAGTATCTAGTAGTTATTTTTATGTGATGTTTATGTAACTTTCATGTATTTATAGTAGGCATTTTAACAGTATAGTCTTTTTCTTAGCTATAGGGTGTATACCTTTAAGGATGATTAATTGCTTGTTAAATTATTTAATTTGATTGATTGTGTATATATATATATATATATATATATATATATATATATATATATATATATATGGATTTTATGGTTGACTTCAGCATTCTGAAAAAGTCCTATTGTGGACGAAACCTAGGTAAATGTTCGTTTTCATTTGTTGCTAATAAACCTGTGTTGGCCCGGACTCGTTTTCCTGATTTTATTGTGGTTCGTTGTGGAGTCTGGTTCTTGGGTTTTGGATCAGGTATTTCTCAAGCAATATTAATGATTGTTGGACAAGCTTTGAAAAGTTATGTCTCAAAGGCCTGGATGAATGTAAGCCAGCTAAAATTATAAAATTGAAACACATCTATCTTCATTTGTTGAAAGGATACCTAACTAACCTTTTGATGGCTAAAAATGGAAATTTAATCTATCTAATGGATGTAACTTACATAACCCTAAAAGAGCTTTTAATAAGACTAGCAAAAAAAAAAAAAATAAAGCACTCCATTAAGAAAGCAAAGACTGGTTATGAGAACAGTTTGTCTAGATGTCAGGAGTATTTACTATTTACTTACTATCCAGTACAACAAAAAAATGTCATTTTGTATGTAGTTCATCTGTTTTTTTTTTGTTTTTGTTTTTTTGTAGTCATTGACTTCAATCTACTTTTTATTATACACTCCATGTCTCTTTTGTAAATTACATATCCTACTTTTTTGATATTGGCAGATTTCTGTTATGCTGATCTCATTCCATTTTGTTTATTATAACGATAATTTGCTTAACTTTTTGTACATAGTACGTGTTGCACTTTTTTACTTTTACTGTATTGTATAACTTACATTATATTTATCTATGTTCTGTTAATTTTAGTAAGTAATTTTCTGGAGCTTTTCTCCTCGGGTCTCCACTGAAAATGGGCTTCTAGCTCAGTTTGACCAACCTGGTTAACAAATCTCAAATAAATAAATGTGTTAAAGATTCTACATCATGTATTGTCCCAGTCATATCTAAAAACACTTAAGGCAGGGTAATACATGATGTCAAGGATTTAGCTGGAGCTTTTAATTTACACTTGTTTGAAGCTATTTTGTAGTCATTGACTTCAATCTACTTTTTATTATACACTCCATGTCTCTTTTGTAAATTACATATCCTACTTTTTTGATATTGGCAGATTTCTGTTATGCTGATCTCATTCCATTTTGTTTATTATAACTATAATTTGCTTAACTTTTGTACATAGTACGTGTTGCACTTTTTTACTTTTACTGTATTGTATAACTTACATTATATTTATCTATGTTCTGTTAATTTTAGTAAGTAATTTTCTGGAGCTTTTCTCCTCGGGTCTCCACTGAAAATGGGCTTCTAGCTCAGTTTGACCAACCTGGTTAACAAATCTCAAATAAATAAATGTGTTAAAGATTCTACATCATGTATTGTCCCAGTCATATCTAAAAACACTTAAGGCAGGGTAATACATGATATCAAGGATTTAGCTGGAGCTTTTAATTTACACTTGTTTGAAGCTATTCAATATCTGTAGGCAGAAAAAGTACAACTTCCCAATGTGAAAAACATTTCATCATCTGTATCTAACATTACTAAACATATGGTTATTCTAGCACTAAAAAAAGTCAAAAGGAATAGCAGCCCAGGCCTTGACTCTATTCCAGGTTGTTTTCTGGTTCCTTTATCAAAGGAACTTGCCCACCTGTTTCACCTTTATTTTAATATGCACCTAGCATATGGAATTGTAGCATATGCAATTCCATTTCATACAAGTGGCACAGTTGACTTGATTTATGACTACAGATCCAATAGTCTTATTTCTGCTGTGGACAAATGCTTTGAAAGGTGCCTTCTGGATTTGTTAAGTAGGGATAAGAACTTTGGTGCATATATTGACCTACTTTAGCATGGGTTCTTAAAAAAGAAGAGCCACACTTACAAATTTATCAGACTTCTACAAACCCGTGGGCATGTCTATTGACATGGGTCTTAGAGTAGGGTGGTGTACCATGACTTATCTAAACCATTTGACTGAATTCCACTTCATATTATTATTCAATCACTAATTTACTTGACTATTAATCCATTTATTATCAACTGAATCAAATGTTGGTTAGAGAGTACATTTCGGAAGGTTATTATCAAAGGATCTTATTCTAAGTGGTCAAGTGTGATGTTTAATGTTCCCAGGGCTTGGTACCAGGTCCTGTTTTGTACAATATGGTGCTTTCATTTATTATTCCAACTCATAAATCCTTCTGGATGGCTAAGTATACTGACAATATTATGGCTGGTGCTATTACATCTGGTTAAGAAGATGATAATCTTTTCAACAAATATTTATCTAAACTGTCTAAACAGTATGATGACAAGAGGCTGAATATTAATTTCAGTAAGGGCAGTGTCATTTTTTTTGGCTCAGTTAATCCTGAGTTCATAGCTTCTATGGGGAATACCCCACTGTGTGAGGTTGCTAATTATATGGACTTGGATATTAGAATTACTAAAACTTGTAACATTGCTAAAGCAAAGCATTACATGTAACTGATAATTTTATTCATCAGACCAGTGTTGGAGCTTAACTCCACTTCTTTGTGCTTGTTCTAAATCTGATCTTTTAAGTTTAGAAATTGTTTGAAGATATACTAAAAGGATTGTTTGTTGTTAAGATATATTTTAGTGACTAAATTGGAACAATTTGGTTTAATTGCACTTAGTTTTAGCTGGGGTACAGGAAAGTCTTGCCTAGCTTTTAGAGCAGTTTATGATGAGAAGCTTCACTATTATAAAGTATGTAACTGCGTAAGTGTATGAAGGTATCTAGGAGGTCCAAGGTTGCCATCAAATTTGATAATTGCAGACCTTTTACTTGTATGAAGTTTATTTCAGAATCTCTTGCTAAACTTTGGAATAAGTCACCACTAACAATGAGACATTTTAGTGCTATTAATCATCATAAATTATTCTGGACAAATGGATGCATCCTCTGGTCTAGTCTTTAAACCAGGCATGGGCAAACTACGGCCCGGGGGCTACATGCAGCCCGTTAAACGTTTTGATTCGGCCCGCCAAACTTTAAAAAAATTAATAAATTTTAATAATTTTTTTAAAATTTTCGCGCTGTCGGGGCTGACTTCATCACGTGTGCGATAACGTCAGCACAATTGAGCTCAAGGAGCTCGCATCATCATTTCCGGCTGGCTGGCGGTTAAGTTAAGTTAACAGTCAGCGGGACTGCAACATGTGGAACAGAAGAGGCTGACTCAGCGAACCCTGAAACGGAGCCGGGCCCAGGATTAATGGCAGCAGCAGCAACATGAGGATGGATTGAACAGAAGACGCCGAGCACTACTCAGGGTAAGAGAGAGAGAGTGTGTGTGTGTGTGTTTGTGTGTGTGTGTGTGTGTGTGTGTGTGTATGCGATTGGAAAGAGAAAGTGAGTGAATCACTGAATGCGTGTGTGTGTGTGTGTGTGTGTGTGTGTGTGTGTGTGTGTGTGTGTGTGAATGATCGGAGAGAGAAAGTGAGTGAATGCAGGTTTGAAAGGTGAAGTGTGTGTGTGTGTGTGTGTGTGTGAGTGATCGGAGAGAGAAGTGAGTGAATGCAGGTTTGAATTGTGAAGAGTGTGTGTGTGTGAACGATTGAGAGAGAAAGTGAGTGAATGCAGGTTTGAAAGGTGAAGTGTGTGTGTGTGTGTGTGTGTGTGTGTGTGTGTGTGTGTGTGTGTGTGTGAGCGATCGGAGAGAGAAAGTGAATGAATGCAGGTTTAAAAGGTGAAGTGTGTGTGTGTGTGTGTGTGTGTGTGTGTGTGTGTGTGTGTGTGTGTGTGTGTGTGTGTGTGTGTGTGTGTGTGTGAGCGATCGGAGAGAGAAAGTGAATGAATGCTGCTAGAATAGATTCACCCAGCTTAATTTGCCAGAAGGTTTGATTTTCATCTACAAATGAAAAAAAAAAATATTTAGACTTAAGCATGCCTGAAACCGCTTCTTTATTTTTCTGCAGTAGGCAGTGTTCTTTTTTAAAACGCATCTCTTCCAGTTGTATGACTAAATGTATCTATCTTTTTTGACTAGATTTATTATTCTTGCCACGCTATTGGTTCAGCTTACTTAACAATACAACAAGAGACACCATCTTTTCAGTTCCAGTTCATTCTTTTCTTCTACTAAGCACTGTAGCACTCTGCCCTGTGTCACTAATTAATCACTTCTGGGGAAATCTGGATATGATTTCACACGATAAATAACCCAATCCATCCCTGAATCGGCACACTCTTGTAAAATGTTATCAGGGTCTGCCTTAGGCTGGGATGACTGATTTACTTCTTGCTGGACTTGTGCTTGTTTAACTCAATAAGAGCTGTGATCTTGCTATGGATAGCAAGTTGACTGCTTTATCTATTGCAACTCAAGCTGATCATTTTGTAGATATTCATGTTTTGTTCTGAAATCCTTTCTTCTGCCTCTTGTAATGTCCATGTTGCACTCATTGTTGCCTACAACCATTAATTAGCATTGGAAATATTCTTACTACTTTTTTATAGTTTTACAATCAGAAGGTTACTCTGACAAGCTTATGATCTACTGGTCTTCAAGAAGCAGGATTGCCATAATCTTACGTTAGTATTTTCTACTTCCCAAACAAATGCATCAAGGTTATTTTTTGAAGGAAGTTAATTATTAAGTTCGTCGTATAGTAAAGAGAAAGTTTATTTCAGAATCTTGAAAGGCATTATATACTAATATACTATATATTTTTATATTAATGATATTTATTGGCAGTATTAGCTTCCCTGCTTATTTTATTTATTATTTATTATTTATTATACAAGGAATATAATTTACTAAAGTCAGGAAGGTGTAACAAAGATCACATATATCTTTCTTGTTTTGTGCAAGGGGATAATGATTTGAAAACAGCACAAAGGTAATCTTTATCCACCATTGGCCAGATGCATTTTCTTTGGATGTGGTGTAGATTTCAATGCTATTTTAATGAATGTAGAGAAGTTTTAATGCCAACTCTATTTTCATTGTGAGACAGTTTTGCTTTGTTTAACAGAGACCTATTGGTGTTTGTGCATTGTGCAATAAAGTGTAAAAATAAAATCCAAGTCATTGTAGAAGTAAAGCATGCAAATTTTATGTTAAACAGCGTACATATTTGTACCTATTTTTCATGGGCCTTATCCAGATTTTTGATGTTTCCAGGTTGTTCCGGCCCCTTTGTCAAATGTTAGAACTCAATGTGGCCCACGAATCAAAAAGTTTGCCCACCCCTGCTTTAAACCCATAATTTGCATTTTGAATGGCCTTTCAGGCCTAAATGCTGTCCTCAAAATCATGAAACTATGAAATTTACACCAAATGCTCCTGCAAAGAGATTTCCTACAGTGTCACCTGAGGTGGTAGGTTCACAGACAGGCTATATAGAGCACATGTCATTGTCCTGCAGACCATGCAAGACATGGTCTATAATGCATTGTATGCCAAAACACTTAATATAGTGAAACTGGTATTCTGCCTACTTAAATTACACTTCCATTGCCTAGATACATTAGGAGAGGCATTGTAATACAGTCCAGCAACAAGCTTTTTGTTTTTTGTTTTGTGTACCATGCAGTACAAAATGGCATTGTGAGAACAGATGAAGTGGCAGGTCAATATCTTGGCAGAACATTCCATACCAGTTGGAATGGCAGTGGAAGGGTGGGGTGGAGAGTCAGTTAAGGAACACACACAGCAGCAGCAATACCATAGCCAAGGCAGCAGCAGGAGCAGTACATTGCAGCACTGGCAAGGAGGCAGCATCTGGCCTACAACTATGGGCCAAGATATAGACAACAAAAAACAAAATAATGCATTCTTGCACATATTATTAAATTAGGGCTGTGCAGGGTAATGTATGGTACAGCCATGCTGAGCATCAGGTTACACCATAAGTGCACATGTGAGGGGGTAGAAAGAGCACAGTCACAAGTACCTGCAACACTTTCAGATGAGGATAAGGTTGTAGGAGGTGAATACCATAGCCAAGTACTTTAGGTGGTTGTGGCGAGTCAAGGATCACATCCACCAGTGGTAGGATTAAGCTGCCATTGTATGAACACTGGTATTATCCACTGTGTTGGTTTGCAATGGTCTGTGATAGGCAAGGGTAGATAAACAAAACAATGAGCTTTCACCCTGATGGAACATACTATGTGTTGATTATGATGATAATCATTGCCTGTAAAGAAGTCTTCATCTTTGATCAGAGGCAGTAGGCTGTGTACCTACAGGTTAGATGGAAGGGGGTAAAACTATGTGAACATGTGCATGCAGCCTCACGAGGAAACCAAGATGGTGAGTCAGAGAAGTGCTGATCCCCATAACCGGGATGATACTCATAACTGGTCTAGGAAGGCTGAGTGACCCCAGGTAAAAGGGATGGCACCTGAACAACAATCTATGTAGTCTGACCTGGAATAGTCTATGGCTGACCTCCCTGCATCTAGACATTCCAATGACCAATGACCATGGAAAGCATAGCCTCTTGATACAGATGAGATAGTGATTACAGTTTGTTTCATGGAGGCTCATATGTAAGCAACATTTGCCACCAGTGATGTCAACAGCATTCTCTGCTTCTTGCCCCTATACTCCATGTTACTGTGTATACTTGTTGTATATCATCTCAAAATCAGTGAAGCACAATAACCATCTCCACAATGCTTTTGGTAACAACTGATGTGTCTGAATCATTGACATAGCTGTTTAAAGTTGTTTCGAAGTCATATCAGGGATACTTTTGGAGACAGGTATTTAGCCCCACACATGGGTGTGGTGGGTATGCATATCTCAGAAATCCAAACCACTGGACAGAATCAAGGACAAACAGTCTCCACTCTTTATTGGCACAAAGGAAAGAACTTTTCTTTAACGCTCCACAAACAAAAATTGTGTTTTCGTCCGAGCACCTCCCAGACTTCTTCAGAAGTTACAAAGCAAATGGAAACAGCATCATTTAAATAGGTATCAACCCTCTGAATAATAAGATCCCAATCAGCACCTTAAAGAGACATACAAACAATGTAATTTAATTTAATTAAAAAATAATTAAAACAAAACGATAAAAGTAAAGCATAAAATACGTAAAACACTCATAATTTAGCTGTTCTAAGTTTTAACGGGGGAGAAGGGAAATATGGTCATTATGACCAGGAGGCGTACTTGCCTCCAAAACAATCTGCCAGTAGGTTTCCCTATATGCCAACCTGGTTTCCCAGGGGCCTCCCCTGATATCCCTAAGTAAAAGTTCCAATACAAAAAAATCTAAAATTATCCCCCTCACATTGTAGTGTGTGCCTGTATAATGCATTGTTGGTATTGCATTTTTTAATGTCATTTAAATGTTCATATACTCCGTGCTGACAGGGGCAGGGGGTTAAATGAGAGGGCCTCTATTAAGCTGGTTTTGAAGAAAAGGAGGCTACATAAGTAAACAGGCTCATGTTATTCTTTTTTGTTCTTCATATATGTTTTTTGCATTTTTTCATTGGTATGTCCGTGTCTTTAAATAGATGCATATTTATATATGTATGTATTATATTATGTTTTTTATTTTATATATTTTATGTCTTTATTGCTTTATTTTATGACTTGATTGAAGTGATTTGATCATTGGTTGTTGCTTAATTCACGCTAGTTTATATATAGGGTTGTCTTAGTAGTTGTTCAATGGTCTGATGAAGCTGTACTGTGAAAGCGCTTACCTCTGGTCGACTACAATAAAGGGATTTTTTATGGTTTTATATCCAGTTGGCTCTCTGCATCTACAAGTTGATTTGTGATTTGAACTGTTTTTATTCTTGCCTGGACTTGGGATTTTTATCATTGCCTGGCTCCTCCTGTTGCTATTTTTCTAGCTTTTAGCATATTTACCTTTATCTCAGCAACAGAGGACTTACCACCTGATTTCCACTATTATGTTTTTATTTTTATTGCTATTGTTATATTTTTTCTGGTTATCTGGGTGGACATGGCATCAGAACAATTGTCTTCCATTGAATTGGATTATAATCCGAATGTTAAAACTAATAGAACTGGAGCCCCGTTTTCCGTGAGATTCTCTCTGTATTTGCAGAGAGAGAGGAGTTGTTTATAGCAACTTGCTGTGCCTACTATTGGTGATGACGTCGCGGCTGAGATGGGAGATTTGGAGGCCCACCAACAGATTATGGAGGGCATTGAGCGAGACTTTTTGAAATTAAAAAGGTTGCAGGCGCAGAGTTTACATTTCAAAATCTGTCTGGAAAAGAACATCATGCCACGAGGTTTGTGCATTCTTAATATGCCAAATCAGGGTGCACAGAATCCAGATTTACTTGTTCGGTGGCAGAAACTGAACTTAGAGGTAAGCGCCAGTTACATGCGCTTGTTAATTGATTATTTTCATCCTGAAGAGGAGAAATTGAGGGAGTCTTTATGAGAAAGGCAGGAAGCCCTTCTCAAGGACTATAGTGTGAATGTTTTAAATCCGTTGTTTGAGAGTCTTCTGGATGGCGTTGCTGTCTTTGAACAAAAACTTGTTTATCAGAAGAAATCTAAACTTTTGCAAGACATTAATGATTTTAGGACAGGCCATGTCTTTATGTGGCCACACAATGGACATAGTTCTGATGGACATGGTACTGTTAATCCTTTGACCCAGGTTGGCAGCACTAGTGATACTGTGACTCTTAATCAGTGTTTTGTAGAAACTGAGTGTCCTGCTTCGAGTAATATACATGACTGTATGCAGTCAAATAATGGCAACGTTGATGCCACCGTTTTTAATAATGGTAATGCTGATGTTGTTGTTTCTAACAATAATTATGGCAGTGAGATTGTTCCGAGTGCCAATGTAGATAGCAATTGTCCGACTAAAGAACAAGGAGCAGTATATGAACCTGTACAAGTGCCTGGTGTGAGAACTACCGGCCATGTACCTGTAGAGGTACCATTAACAAGAGATCTGTACCCTCAGGTTATGATTAATAATAATAATAATCATCATAGTGCTGATAGTTCTTTTTTTAATAATTTTTATTTTCTTATATTCCATACAAAATTAAAACAATACAGAAAATTAAGAAAAAAACTACCAACTAATGTAACTAACACTAACTCCATAATATATATACAATATTTACATAAATGCTTCCAAGTAACACATAGAATTATACACAAAGAGTATAAAAGTGGTTAATATCAATTCGAGTAATAAAAAGTTGTTGTTACAGTCTCTTAAAATTGTAGAAATTCTTGCTAAATTCAAATATAAGATGTTACGCTAATACAATATTAAATACTCGTTCCCATATTTTTGGATTGTTAATATTTTTATTATGTTGGTTCAAAATTAGTTTGTGAGCTACTATATGCCTTATTGCTAATACTCTAAAATTATTCCATGATGTTTTGGATGGGTCCAACCAATTAGTAGCTATGTATAGCTTCATTAATAAGAAAATATTAATTAATACAATACATTGAGATTTAGAAAGTTCTTTTGGGGGAATATGTAAAATCATGAATTCCCATGACAATGTGGAACTTTGGTAACCCATCTTCTGAAGTTGTATCTTAAGTGAGTTCCAAAGTTTGTATATGCATTTGCAACTCCAGAACATATGAAGAAGATCAGCAGATTGATCCTAATAGTATGGACAAACTGGTGAATTTTTGGAATTAAATTTATGCAGTCTAAGGCGTGTATAATACGCATTATTCCATATCATCAACTGGGTATACATCAGTTTTTGAAGATAAATAGATTTTATAGTCAAGTCGATTGCTTTTATCATATGACTGTCTTCTATCTCTGGTATTTTCTCTTTCCAATATTTTGACACAAGAACTTTATCTTGTAATTTAAACTCCTTTATTAAATTATTTGCTGCTGTTATAAATTTAATATCTTGTTGGAGAGCTTGCCACAAATTCGAGCATTTAATTATATTCCCTTCTCTGGGTTTAAAAGTTTTAAAATAACTTATAGAAAGTTCCCTAATTTGTCTTACAATAATGAGATAATTTTTTAGGTAAATTTAATTATTTTCTTATCTGATTAGCCGAGAGTTTAAGAAGTGTATAAATATCTATTAAAGTTAAGTTGATTATTAAGGGGAATTCTTTAAGATCAATTAATTTATTATTTAGTCTTAAGTTAGGGTTTCTATGAAAGGGTTGATAAGCCATCATATATTGAGCAAGATCTAATGACTGAAATAAAGTTTGTAGGGATGTTACATATAGTTTAATGTGATCCATTAACCCATATAGTTTCAAAGCTTCTTTACCTAAAAAGGGTATGGCTTTAGGATTAATATTCAAATGTAAAATATATTTATAATTCAGAACTACCCAGGTAGGAATCCATTTAGTGCTAGTTATATTATAATTAGCGATTCTTAGAAGCCTGTTTGAATTTACTATAAAATAGTAAGTTTCAAAATTTGGTAACTCCAATCCACCTCTATGTTTTGGAGTCATTAATTTTTCATATGAGATTCTTGTTTTCTTCGGCTCCCAAATAAATTTAGCTAATTCTTTGTGAATTCGCTTAAAAAAATGTTTTTGAAATTACTACCTGAGCAGATCTGAAAACATATAATAATCGTGGTAATATATTCATTTTGATAACTGATACCTTTGATAATACCGGTAGTCGTAGATTCTTCCATCTCCTCAAATCAGATACTATTTGATCCCAAACTGTTTTAATATTGGTAACATAAAAATCCTTGTAATCCGTAGCGAAACCAATACCCAAGTATTTAATATTATCTTTACACATTATTTGTCCCACCAGAGGCAACAGTGAAAAGGGTTTGGGAGTTCTCAATGAGAAAATACTGGGTTTTTTTAGATTAATTTTATAGTTGGAAACTTCTGAAAAATCCTCAATCACTTTTAGTAACTTTTTAGTGTCTGAGACTGGAGTTGTACAATACATATTCAGGTCGTCTGCGAACGCTGCCATTGATATTTTTGTTCCGTAAACTAGTGGGGCATTGTGGTATACATTCTGTTTAATGTATAAAAATAACAGTTCGATGTATATATTAAATAATAAAGGTGACAGAGGACAACCCTGACGTGTTCCATTTTTGATTGATATTCTTTTAGAAAAAATTCTGTTTATATACAATGTGGTGTAAGGATTACTATACAGAATTTTTAAAACTTCTACAAACTCATGAGATATATTAAAATATTGTAAAATTTTAAACAAAAGGTCTATATCAACCCTGTCAAAAGCTTTCTGTGCATCAACTATAAGCGCATACATGTTAAGGTTCTTCTGTTTAGCATAAGCTATTAAAGTATGTAATGTAAGTGTATTATCACTAGTTTGTCTATTTGCCATAAAACCAGCCTGTTCCCTAGATACGATATGATGCATAACTTTTTTTAATCTATTAGCTATAATAGAGGTTAAAATGTTCATATCTACATTTATTAATGAAATTGGTCTATAATTGTCAGGGTTTTGAGAATAGTGCTGATAGTTCTGATAAGCTTGAGAGAGTTGAAAGACCTAAATGGCGTGGTACTGTTTTAACTGATGTGGACTCCTTAAATGTTTTGAGGAGTGGGAATGCCAATGACCTCCCTTTTCCCCTACCAGTAGAGTCAGAAAGAGGGGGAGGGCGCACAAGATCAGCAAGCAGAGGGCGCCAAAAACGCAAACTGTCCAGCGAACAGAGCCAGTCCCAAACCCTGTAGAAAATGTGGGGGAGGGCCCCGACTCATTAATATTAAATATTTCCACATATGAGCTTTCTTTAGATGAGAAACAGGTCCTTGTTAAAGGTCTGAATTTTATTCCCACTTGCAGGAGCAAGCTCTCTGATACTGTTTTGGATTTGAGAGTGTTTTGTAGAAATATAATGTTACATTTGATTTATGGACATGCTACCAATGTGTATTCTACAGATATTGGAGCTAATGGCCTTTCAATCCTTAGGAAATTGAGTTGTTTTGTTCCTAACAATCATCCCCTTGTTGAAGCATATTTAAAACTGACTGAAGATCAAGTGTTAAATTATTATGACACATGCGATGATCAGCATATACATTACAAGAACAATTTGTCCTATGCTGAGAGGGGAGCATTGAGAACATTACAGGATAACAACCACATAGTGATCCGGCCAGCAGATAAGGGAGGCTGGATAGTGGTGATGGACAGGTCACACTATGAGAGGTCCATGCTCCTAATGTTGAGCGATGGTAGTTTTTATGAGGGGATTACAATAGAGGATGTACACAGAGTGATGTCCTTGGTTAGTCAGTGTATATTACATAAAAACTGCAAGGAACCACCACGATGCAAACCAAAAGTTTTATTTAGGAAGAACAAGCGCTTTCACGCACCATCCGGGTGCGCTTCATCAGGTTACTCAGTGTATATTAGATGTTTTTTCTACCCATCTTGTTACAGAAGATGTTTTATTTCTTTTTTGAAGGTAGCTAATCCCTTAATTCCACTCATACAAGGCCTCCCCAAGATTCATAAGCATGCCACCGATCCACCAATGAGACCAATAGTGGCAGGTGGTGGGTGGGTTACACAGCCACTTTCTCTGTATGTTGAGAAGGCCTTAAGACCTATCATTAACTTGAATCCTGTGGTTCTGAGGGACTCAAAACAATTTTTATTAGATCTTTACCAGTGTACCTCCTCGATCTCTGATATTGAGAATGTTATCTTTGTCACATTTGATGTTCAGTCCTTATTTATGATGATACCCAATGGGTTGGGTATACAGTTTATACAGGAATACCTTTTGTCACATAGTGAATATACTCCAGCACAAATAGATCTCATCTGCTATTTCTTAGAGTTGGTGCTTGAAAACAATGTTTTCACCTTTAATGGTGATATGTATCTTCAGAAACATGGCGTAGCTATGGGCACTTCTTGCGCAAATAGCTACGCCAATATGTTTTTAGCACACTGGGAGAATAATAGTCTGTTTCCCACCCAGGGTTTCAAGGAACATGTACTGTTTTATTGGCGTTTTGTCGATGACCTGTTTTTGCTGTGCAGGGGTCCTGTTGATAGCTTGATAGCCTTCCATGATATGATGAATAATCTAATAGATTGTCTGAAGTTCACCTTTACCTAGTCCTTTGATCAGATTGAGTTTTTGGACCTATATATTGAAAAGTTACCAGGCAATATTAATAACACCGGCGTATATCGTAAGACCTGTCATAGGAATGCATTTCTTTTTAGATCTAGCATGCATCCAGGGTATATTTTTAGGAACCTGATTAGAGGCCAGGGGATAAGGGCCTCTAGGTTGAACCCCACTACACCTGGTTTCCTAAAGGAGATTGATAGTTTGGGATGTAAGTTGCTGGCACAAAGTTATACCTCATCTGAGATTGATTAGCAATGGTCAGACTTAGATTCACTGAGATAGACCACAGCAAGTCCATATTTTGGACCTGCACCAGACATATGTGTTGGCCCTGAGAAGAGGCCCTCTACTTCAGAAGTCAAGGTTCCCTTGTTTTATACTAGTGATCACAATGATATTACTCAGTTGTTCAGTCAGTTTTGGGCTATCCTGCAAGTGGATGATGATGTACGCAGGGTTGTAGGTGATAAACCTACTTTTTGGTATAGGAAATGTAAGAACTTGAAAAGACTTCTATGTTACGAGAAGAATCATAGTAATGTTTCCTTACATTCTGGTTCCACTTCACCTTGTGGTAGCTGTAGTTTTTGTGCTTTTATTAACACTACTGAATCCTTTTTTCATCCTGATCTGTGCAAGGAATTTGTTTTCCATGCCTCTGCAGACTGCATGACCCCTCATGTGATATATTTGGCTGAATGTACCATCTGCCGCTCCTTCTATGTTGGTAAAACCAACAGGGTCCTATGTGATAGGATGAGGGAACATATATATCACATTAGGAAGGGTTCTGTGCATAATGCACTTTCTAAACATGTTCTAGAGACTGGGGCATCTCATACCTTCAGCTTCAGGGTTATTGAAACTATTAATCCTAGTATCAGGGGAGGTGATTTGTGTACACACACCGAACATAGAGAGGCCTGTTGGATCATCATGCTACGTGCTGACAGGGGCAGGGGGTTAAATGAGAGGGCCTCTATTAAGCCCATTTTGAAGAAAAGGAGACTACATAAGTAAACAGGCTCATATTGTTCTTTTTTGTTCTTCATATATGTTTTTTGCATTTTTTCGTTGGTATGTCAGTGTCTTTAAATAGATGCATATTTATATATGTATATATTATATTATGTTTTTTATTTTATATATTTTATGTCTTTATTGCTTTATTTCATGACTTGATTGAAGTGACTTGATCATTGGTTGTTGCTTAATTCACGCTAGTTTATATATAGGGTTATCTTTGCAGTTGTTCAATGGTCAGATGAAGCTGTACTGTGAAAGCGCTTACCTCTGGTCGACTACAATAAAGGGATTTTTTATGGTTTTATATCCAGTTGGCTCTCTGTATCTACAAGTTGATTTGTGATTCGACCTGTTTTTATTCTTGCCTGGACTTGGGATTTTCATCATTGCCTGGCTCCTCCTGTAGCTATTTTTCTAGTTTTTAGCATAAAATTAATAAAGACAAACCAAAGGCTATAGCTGTAAACTATGTACCCACACATGAATTGCTTCAGCAATACCTATATTTATGGGGACATTATTAAATGAAATATTTGGGTCTATGGGTTAAAAAGGATTCTGTTATGGCAGCTAATGATATGTGGGAAATCCTAAACAAAAGATGAAACAAAAACTGAAAAACTGGAATCTCCTGTTTATGGATATGGATAGCAAGATACAAGCATTGAAAATATTTTATTCACTTTAGTTTTACATACAGGTCAAACATATGTTTAGCAGCCATAGGAGATGTTGTGGATAGTAATTAATAAAGTGTTGAAGGATTTTATCTGGGAGGGGAAGAGGGCAAAAGTCAAGCAGAATAAATTGATCCTTTCAATGATACATGGTATTTTAGGATTATCTGATTTGCAGGGATATTTTAGAGCTACACAGTTAAAGCTCATATACAAGCAGAAAGCTATAATTCAAGGTGGAGAGGGATAATGATGAAGCAGGCGGAATCAACAAATAAGGAGAGAGTGGAGTTTTGTCTGTAGATCCTTAAGGAAAACAACAACAGCCATATAGAATACTATATTCATAAAGTAGTAGAAGGAATTCTAAGAACTAAGCCAATATGACAATATAGAAAGATGATTCTTCTTATAGGGATGACTTCAGTTAGGAGTACAGAGAATAGGTAAGAGGGGGCTTGAATTTACTGGAGAAAACCGACAAAAGGAACCAATGTATTCAGAGCAATTAATTAGAGAGGGAAAGGTAATAAACTGGAAAGAGGTCAAGAACACATTTGGACTGCAGGGTAGACAGACTGCCTTCCCTGTCAGGGATTGATATCAGAGTATAGGCAAGCAGAAAGTGATAGGGGAATCCTAAGTGAAAGGCCTGCTCTGGTAGAGTTTTTAGTTGAAACTAGAATAGCAGCTGCTGTTAAAAGATGACTATTAGTAGAGCACATAAAATATGGAACAATAACTATAAGAATCAATCACAGGATATTAGAAAAGACTGGGGAAAGAGACTGGATAAGCAACTCACAAGAAAATAATGGAAGGACATATGCATGGCTCCCAAATATGCAACAGACTCTAGAAGATTTATGATTTTTGATTGAAGTGTTTCTATAGGTATTTTTTATACTACAAGCAGACTCCAAACAATTTTTCCTCAGGTAGACAGCAAATGTTGAAGGTGTGATGGGGAAGAAAGAAGGAACTGAGGAAATATAGTATGTTGGGGGACTGTAATAAGTTGGCAGACTTTAAAAATTCCCTACAGAGTATTCTCTCAAATATTGGATGAGCAAATGGGTGTATATAAAGAAAATATTTTTTTTGGAGGTGGAATACAGGATCTCAGTTGTCTAGCTATACTAGGGCCCTGTTAAGTTTAATTCTGGTGGCTGCCAAAAAAAGAATTTAGTATAAAATGGAAATCAAAGTCTAAATCAACTTTATTTGAGGATGTGAATATTGCAACAGAGAAAAAAGAACTGGAAGTGGGATTTAGAAAAGGATAGGAGCAAATTGCTTAAAAATGGAAATTATGGGAAAAATACATGTAGAATAATGTTTTTTAGGAGTAGTGCAATTTAAGGGAAGGTAGAAATAGAGCAACTTATGTGTGACGACCCATGACTGCCAACCAGTAATCTAAGAACCTCAGTCCTTACCACTGGCAACAGTGGGGGACATTCACTGGGAAGAATACAGGTATACACACACAGTATTTCCAGATGCAACTCTCTGCATCAAGTGCAATTTCCCTTAAGAGCACAAAGAGACCACAGTCAGTCCAGGGCTGGTTTCTCACTCTTTCTCCAAATCCCCAATAAGACTCCCCACTGGCACAGCTATAGAATTGTGATCTCAGCTGAGTGACCAAGCCAAGACCTCCAGTACCCTCTCTATCCATCCAGTGCTTCATGTCCCTGCTCAAGTAGCTGACACACATGCTCTTTGAGGTTTGATTTACACACACACATACACACACACACACACACACACACACACACACACACACACACACACACACCTGAGAAAGGCTGGCACAGGTTTACTAGCTATGCCCCCTTCTGCCCAGACTATACGATAGTTACCACTGCCACCAGTCACTCATCAGCTACTTTAAGGCTCTCAACAAAGGGTGTCCAATCTTACTGTGTAATATTAATATTACTACAAATGGTAGTTTTACCAAGAGCAAGGCTATTAGGAGTGGCCCACACAGTGTCACCAAATAAATATACAAGTACACTCACAACTGAAATATCTCTACACAGAATAGCCATAATGAAATGTTTAAATATATTTAATAACAAATAATAAAAGAACAAGACAATACTAAATATATATTCACAGTGACACCAGAGTTCAAAATCACAGGAAATATTTAAAATAACATTGCAGCACAGGCTTACACAAATAAAGAAAAACAAAATCTAAACTAAGCTTCACTATATTCTTGACTGTATCTAAAAGAATTACTATACCATAAAAACCTACTAATAGAGCAAGGCAGACATGGTGAATGGTTCTTCTTGTTGTCAGGTCCAAGACAGAATGCAGAATGCTCTGTCTCACTAAGAGACTTCTCAAAATAATACCTAAAATATTTCTGCTGGGATAGCATGCAGGATGGTATCATTTCTAGTCATCTGACTTCAAGTTCCCAGGCAAAACTCCCATTGCTGAAGTTGGCAGTATTTAGCATCCACCTGTAAAAATACTCATACAAGGGCTTTTGCTCAGATCTTTGGCAGATGCTAGAAGGATTAAAACAGCTTCTGTTATGGCAGCTAAGGGTATGTGGAAACAATTGCATTCCTTCATGCTTTCAGATTAGCAATTAGTTCACCCTAAGGCAATACAAAAAGCTTCCCAGGACAGATTTTGTGTCTCTAGCTGCATTGAAACCTGAGGGATAGTCTCTTTATGGCCTAGTCTATAAAGTAATTTAATTTCAAATATTTTTCTAAAGTTTGCTGGACTGAGCTTAACCCTCCAGTTTCCTCTGTTAACAAATACATTTAAACAGTTACGACAGTGCATGTACATTTCTGTTCTCCTCCAGTAGGGCACACTGTGGATACATTTTAAGCACAAGCACTTTACAAATACCTTTAAAACACAAACATATGTACAAAGCAGTTTGATATACACATGGCATACAGTTCTAATACATTTGTGCCACCATCATCCTGTATAAATTAATTTGATATTCACAAATGCATCCCAAGCCCGGATAAATGGGGAGGGTTGTGTCAGGAAGGGCATCCGGCGTAAAATTTTGCCAAACCATACATGCAGAAAACAGTACAGAAATTCATACCAGATCGGTCGAGGCCCAGGTTAACAACGACTGCCACCAGTACTGTTGGCCAACAGGGTGCTGGCGGAAATTGGGCTACTGTTGGCCGAAGGAGGAGAAGAGGCGGAAGGCAGGTAAAGGCTAGGACTGTGATAGTGAGGGTCGGAACTCTGAATGTAGGTAGTATGACTGGTATAGGGAGAGAGCTAGCTGATATGATGGACCAAAGGACGGTTGGTATATTGTGTGTGCAAGAGACCAGATGGAAGGGGAGCAAGGCTAGGTGTATCGGAGGCAGTTTCAAATTGTTTTATCATGGTGTGGATGGGAGGAGAAATGGCGTAGGCATTATCCTGAAGGAACAATATGCTAAGAGTGTTTTGGAGGTGAAAAGAGTGTCAGATAGAGTGATGTTTATGAAGCTGGAAATTGATGGTGTAATGATGAATGTTGTTAGTGCATATGCTCCACAAGTTCGGTGTGCGATGGATAATAAAGAAAATTTTTGGAGTGAGTTAGATGAAGTGGTGATGACTGTACCCAAGGGCGAGAGACTGGTGATTGGAGCAGATTTCAATGGGCATGATGGTGAAGGGAACAGAGGGGATGAGGAAGTGATGGGTAGGTATGGTGTTAAGCAAAGGAATGCAGAAGGTCAGATGGCAGTGGATTTTGTGAAAAGGATGGACATGGCTGTGATGAATACGTATTTTAACAAGAGGGAGGAGCATAGGGTGACATACAAGAGTGGAGGAAGATGTACACAGGTGGATTATATCTTATGTAGAAGAGCCAATCTGAAGGAGATTGGAGACTGTAAAGTGGTGGCAGGGGAAAGTGTAGTTAGGCAGCATAGGATGGTGGTTTGTAGGATGACATTGGTGATCAAGAAGAGGAGGATGAGTGTGAGGGCAGCACCAAGGATCAAATGGTGGAAATTGAAAAAGGGTAATTGTGAGGTGATGTTCAGGGAAGAGTTAAGACAGGCACTGGGTGGCAGTGAAGAGTTACCGAATAGCTGGGTAACTACAGCAGAGCTAGTAAGAGAGATGGCTAGAAAGGTGCTTGGTGTGACATCTGGAAAGAGGAAGGAGGACAAGGAGACCTGGTGGTGGAATGAAGAAGTACAGGAGAGTATACAGAGAAAGAGGTTGGTGAAGAAGAAGTGGGATTGTCAAAGAGATGAAGAAAGTAGACAAGATTATAAGGAGATGAGGTGCATGGCAAAGGGAGAGGTGGCAAAGGCTAAGGATAAGGTGTATGAAGAGTTGTATAAAAGGTTGGACACTAAGGAGGGAGAAAAGGACCTGTACCGATTGGCTAGACAGAGAGACCGAGCTAGTAAAGATGTGCAGCAGGTAAGGGTGATAAAGGATAATGAGGGAAACATACTCACAAGCAAGGAGAGTGTGTTGATCAGATGGAAAGAGTACTTTGAGGGGTTGATGAATGAAGAGAATGAGAGGGAGAGAAGGTTGGATGATGTGCGGATAGTGAATCATGAAGTGCAGTGGATTAGCAAGGAGGAAGTAAGGCTAGCTATAAAGAGGATGAAGAATGGAAAGGCTGTTGGTCCCGATGACATACCTGTGGAAGCATGGAGTTGTTTAGGTGAAATGGCAGTGGAGTTTTTAACTAGATTCTTTAATGAAATCTTGGAAAGTGAGAGCATGCCTGAGGAATGGAGAAAAAGTGTTTTGGTACCGATTTTTAAGAATAAGGGTGATGTGCAGAGCTGTAGTAACTACAGAGGGATTAAACTGATCAGTCACAGCATGAAGTTATTGGAAAGAGTAGTGGAAGCTAGGTTAAGAAGGGAGGTGATGATTAATGATCAGCAGTATGGTTTCATGCCAGGAAAGAGCACTACAGATGCGATGTTTGCTCTGAGAGTGTTGATGGAGAAGTACAGAGAAGGTCAGAAGGAGTTGCATTGTGTCTTTGTGGATTTAGAGAGAAAGCATATGACAGGGTGCCTAGAGAGGAGTTGTGGTATTGTATGAGGAAGTCGGGAGTGTCCAAGAAGTATGTAAGAGCGGTACAGGATATGTACAAGGGTAGTGTGACAGCGGTGAGGTCTGCGGTGGGAGTGACAGATGCGTTTAAGGTGGAGGTGGGATTACATCAAGGATCAGCTCTGAGCCCTTTCTTATTTGCAATGGTGATGGACAGATTGACAGATGAGATCAGACAGGAGTCCCCATGGACTATGATGTTTGCAGATGACATTGTAATCTGTGGTGAGAGTAGGGAAGAGGTTGAGGAGACCCTGGAGAGGTGTAGATATGCTCTAGAGAGAAGAGGAATGAAGGTCAGCAGGACTAAGACAGAATATATGTGTGTAAATGAGAGGGAGGATAGAGGAATGGTGAGGATGCAGGGAGTAGAGGTGGCAAAGGTGAATGAGTTTAAGTACTTGGGATCAACAGTTCAGAGTAATGGTGAGTGTGGAAGAGAGGTGAAGAAGAGAGTACAGGCAGGATGGAGTGGGTGGGGAAGAGTGTCAGGAGTGATTTGTGACAGATGAGTACCAGTAAGAGTGAAAGGGAAGGTCTACAAGAGGGTAGTGAGACCAGCTATGTTATATGGGCTGGAGACAGTGTCATTGACAAAAAGGCAGGAGTCAGAGCTTGACGTGGCAGAGATGAAGATGTTAAGATTTGCACTGGGTGTGACGAGGATGGACAGGATTAGGAATAAGTATATTAGAGGGTCAGCCCAGGTTGGAAGGTTTGGAGACAAAGCCAGAGAGGCAAGATTACATTGGTTTGGACATGTGCTGAAGAGGGATGCAGAGTATATTGGGAAAAAGATGCTAAGGATGAAGCTGCCAGGTAACAGGAAAAGAGGAAGGCCTAAGATAAGTTTTATGGATGTGGTGAGAGAGGACATGCAGGTGGTTGGTGTGACAGAGCAAGATGCAGAGGACAGGAAGAACTGGAAACCGTTGATCTGCTGTGGCGACCCCTAACGGGAGCAGCCGAAAGAAGAAGAAGAAGATTCACAAATGGCATATAAGTATTTACACAGTTCCAGCTAGCTGTGCTGGCAGTACCTCCTGTTGTCACATTATGTAATGTTGGACTGATGATAATTGTACAAAAGAATATATGTGGTGTTTAATGTTTGTAACTATGAACATGTTAATATGGTTTGTTTTCTTGTATATAAATGTATGCTTGCCTGTGTCTTAACTGACAATTCAATATAGATGTTCAAAAAACAATAAGAAGTGAGTTAGGGTTCTTTTCCCTTTTAGTGGCGGTTCCAAAGACCATAGTATTAGTTTTTGAGGAGTTAGGTAGCAGTGTTATGGACAGAAACTCCACACACTTATTACATACCATAGCCATACCTCAGCATTTTGCCCTGGAACTGCATGTCCTTCACAAGGTTTCCATTGTACATGTTTGTCTTCTACATCAAAGCCACAAGCAGACAGTACACTGCCATGACAGTGACCTGGGTTTACATTTATATGTACATCACAACACTGGCCTCAATGTGAATGACATTTACCACAGGGTTTGTTGCTCTTGATGAGGTACTTTACCAGGCATGATCCCTTTCTTAACTCTGTAAATCCTTCCTTAACTCACTGAATCTCCCATTCCACAGTAGTACAGTAATGAGTGGTCTTGTACAAACTGCAACTGTTGCAGTAATTAATGACATGGTCACAGTGACCACAAAGCATGTGACCATTATGTTTGAGCATATGGCATGTGTACATCCACAGTGCCACTGTGCAGCACTATATCCATTCTTAATAATGTGATTCAGAATTAGAGATACACAGTCGTGCAATCTTCCATTGCTATGTTGTGCAACAAGTGATCTATAAACCTGCATCTTTGTGCACAGGCTACCATTTTGCTCCTTGAGAGGATCTAACTTAGTGGCTGTGACTAATTTAGGCATTGTGGAATACAGAGCTTCAGTTTGTTATGCCAGGAAGAGAAAGATTTCCTTGTTATTCCCAGACAGGTGCTTTCAGGAATATCTGAAGAGGAATGATGATGAGCCCTTGTGGAAGGCAGATGCTTGGCATGAGCTTGTTGGGATGGTAAATGATGCCACTGGCATCAACCATTCTGCTGAGCAGTGCAAGCATCTAAGATTCTGCCATCTTAACCTGGTTTGGTGGTGGGAAGAGTTTAGGGAGAACCAGACAGACACATTCTTTAAGAATATTGTCTTCTAGCATTTTGTCTGTTTTGCATTTATACATAGGAATTCATACTTTGCTTTCCATTGACATAGCAGCATATGCTTAACTTGACTGAATGACACAGAGGGTATGTATGACATCTGTGCCAGCCCACAGAACAAAACTGCTTCTGTTTCTAACATGTGTGCATTTTTTCTATTGTGTTGTTCTTCTGCAGAGCTAGTTGCAGAAGATGAGGAGGTGAGGCTATGCTCATCTCAGTCAGTGCAAATCAAAGCCCTGGTACTATTTTGCCAGTGATCACTGGGGCTACCTCTCAGCAGGAGGAGGAGGATTTTCTACCTTGAGGAAACATAGATAGTTCAATGTTACTCTTGGTGACTGCTTCTAAGGAGACTGAGGGAAAAAATCCTCTTCTGGACATGGTCCATAGGGGTCTTCCCTAGCTTCTTGGCATGAAATGCAAAAGCTGGTAGATGCTGAGATGTGGCAGCAACTTGGTTCCCACCTTAGAAACCTAAAATGCCCTCTGGCATGGACATATGAAGTCATGTGACGAGAATACCCCACCACCAGTCCACCAGAGGAGCAACCAACCCTTAATATCACCCACCCAAGCAAATGATGCCTGGGTTTGTTGCTATTTTAGTTGTCCTGGCATCCAACCATGCCAGGACTCTACCATATCCCTAGCCTGGTATTTTCTTTCTGTTATATGTCATTTCTAATTCATTCTTAATTATTCAACCTTCTCCATTACCACCTGTCTACCCTCAATATGTCTATCCACTGTCCTCCCATACTTTTATGTCTATGCCACCTCATCTGTCAGTCTGACTCTGTATTTCTTGTATGATTGCTGCCCCAGCTACCTGCCCTTCTCCCTCTATCCTATCCACAGCTTTCCCTCACTAAATTCTCCTTCTACCATTATTTTCCATATATAGAAGCAGGATCTCTTTCCATGAAAATAATACTGCCCCTGCCCCTTTTATACCTTATGGCTACCCTTGGGTGTTTTATTGTGCTTGTTGTTCTCCCCTTTCCTTCTTTGCTATGTACTCTATTTCCTACCCATTTATATGATGAACAGGGTTGGCACTTTTGTGTGCAGCCCCACAGTGGTCTATGTGATGCACATGAACACATGATGTAGCTATGTGGCTATATACTGCATGGGATTCAGCTGCACTAGTCTGCCTTCATTGTGACATATAGCATGCACCCTACTGCAGCACTATTCCAGTTCTAGAGCGACCTAGCTCCCTAGCACTGCTTTTCCATACTCAATCTGCCAGTGCTAGTCAATGCCTAATGTATGTATTATTAAGTGTGCAGCTCTGCTAGTCTTCATCGATTTAGTCCTGAGTGGCTTGATTCTCATGCCTTCAGATGTTGCTTGTCTGGTTTCATTTGAACTGTGCCTATGGTTGGCTATCGTGGTTCAAATGGTGCAATTAGAAACTTTAGGACATTCTTATTTCACACATCAAGGATCACACTTTTGGAATAGCTGGCTGAGGGAATTATCTGTGTTCAGTAGCTTTAAGGACTTCCTCAGAACCTATTTATTTCAGCTGGCAAATAAGAATTACACTTTGCTTGTTGACACCATTTTATGTTCTAATATTTGGCTTTATGTCTTATTTTACTAATTGTTTTAGTGTTTTTTATTGTAGTTTTACTCATGTTTATTTCATTTATTTATTTGTACCATGACTAGGTGTAGACACTTAAATAAATTGGAGGGTGAAAATGGAATTTCAAGAGCCAACTTTTTGAAGGACAGCTACGTGAAAGTATATACTCATATTGTCTTGCTGAAGCCCACCCACAGGCATCTTCAGAAGAAGAAATATTGGGTTGTTCTGAAAAACTAAAAATCTTTTTCTCTGAATTTATACTATTATTTCTAATACCAAATGAGGAGGTGTATCCTCCAATGTAGGAGTACAGGGGTCCCTGCCCATGCAAAAAAGATTAGCACCTGAAAATGTGTATTTTTTTTTTTTTTTGGTAATGTTAGTAATGCCAGAATCTGAATCACTACTTTTAATAGTTAATACAATATTGTTCAACTGGTCAGGAAATCCCCATGCCTTTCTAAAATATTACAGATGTCATCATATTGGTATTTATAAGAAAGATATTTCTTACTGAGGCTTTGTATACCTTGATAAGACACAAAGTGGAGCTACTGGCACTGGAGTTTTGACTGCATGCTAAATAAGGGTATGTAATTACTTACACACAGTTTGTTACATTTGATGAAAACACTTTGAAGTTACTATCCCCACACCTGAAAGTTGGATTAATTTTTCCAGTACTGACACTGCAGTACAGCATACTAAGGATGTTGCACTCCTTTGGGTTCCATCCTTTGGATAACATAAACCAAGGTCTCATCTGCCTGAGTTAATGGTATCCCAAGTTAGTATAAAAGATCCCATGACACATCAAAACAAGAACAGAAGAAGTTCCCAACCACCATGACCAAATTTTCCCTAGTCAATATGACTACCAGTATCAATCCTGAAAAGAAGAAACTGACCTAGTGGGACTAACCTGGCTAACAAAGACTAAATAAAATAACATCCTTACTTAAATCATACAACAAAAGTACTTAGGCTTACTGCTGAATAAGCATCTTACCTTTACTACACACACAAAACAAGTGGTCTGACAAGTCTTCCGACAAGTAAGATATTCATAAAAACACACTAACATATTAAACAGTAGAGGTCAGGTATTCCATAGAACTAGGCATGCTTCTACCCAAACCTCACTCACTTCCAAAGTGGAATGCTGCCTGCCAATCATCTTTCTAGACTTAACACAAAACACAAACAGCTGCTAACAAATTATGTGTATTTTTCAGTCGCTGAATAGGATCGGTACTTCTTAATACTAAGTAAAGGAAAACAGCTCCCAGTAACTGTCAGTGCAACTCTACTGATAAATTCACTTACCTTTAAACTACTTCACAAAAGCTGCCCCACATTCTGACCACTACTGTGAGAATATCAAAAGAATTATGCACTTGCATAGCACTTCACATGCTAAACGTAACTGTCAGTGACAAACTATATTGTTGCACCCCATGTATAAGCAGCAGTACTAATACAAATACAGCAAGCATTCAAAACTAAATATCACAACATAATAATATTCAGTGCAAAACTCAGCACTTTTTTAAATCTATGACTAGATTACCTCACATCTCAAGTGCTAATGTAAATCCAAGATGTACATATGTAAAGAAGAGTTCTTCATGTAACTCAACATCATAGAATTTTGTTACTGTCTTATGTCACTGGTTTGGCTGAAAACGGTCTGTAGACCAGCCCACTAATATGGTTAACAAACAACTAAATAAACAAATAATGAAGTAAAGGAACCCAAAGGAAAGTTACAGAAAGGTATGTGCTCTGGAAGGCAAAGAATGTGATCAGACTATAGGGGAGCTGAAGGTTGTCTTTGGAGAGGTGAGAGGAGAAATGTGATTATATCAGGAAGTCATTGGGGTCATCCTGAACAGGAAGAATGGGGAGAGCCTAACCACAGACTGTAGAGATTAACTAGTCCTTGGGTCTGTGAAAATACGTCTTCATTTAAAAGACTGTGAACAGATGGAAAAGACTACTGGAGTGGGTGGTGGAGAGAGACTCCACTAAGGGATGCATGAAAGTAAGAGCAAGGTGAAAAAGTGTAAGTGGGAAGTTAATAAAATTGTCAATGTACTTAAAGGGCAGACTAGACAGACTCGTTTTCTTCTGTTGTAAAGCAGATTTAATGTAGTATAATGTGAGGTGTCCTTTGTCAAACATCCATCTTTCACCCAAAGTCATATTGCCAGTGTTGCTTTCTCCATTAGCTAGACAGCTAGCTTAGGAGCTCTGCCCTGTCATTAGATTACAGAAAAACAAACAGCACCACCACAAGGAAGCACCCAAAAAGAAAATGGGCACCATGCTGTGTGCATACTGACATATAAGTGATATTAGGAACATGACAGAAAATGGGCACCATGCTGTGTGCATACTGACATATAAGTGATATTAGGAACATGCCAGAAAATGGGCACCATGCTGTGTGCATACTGACATATAAGTGATATTAGGAACATGCCAGAAAATGGGCACCATGCTCTGTGCATACTGACATATAAATGATATTAGGAACATGCCAGAAAATGGGCACCATGCTGTGTGCATACTAACATATAAGTGATATTAGGAACATGCCAGAAAATGGGCACCATGCTGTGTGCATACTGACATATAAGTGATATTAGGAACATGCCAGAAAATGGGCACCATGCTGTGTGCATACTGACATATAAGTGATATTAGGAACATGCCAGAAAATAGGCACCTTGCTGTGTGCATACTGACATATAACTGATATTAGGAATATGACAGAAAATGAGCACCATGTTGTGTGCATACTGACATATAAGTGATATTAGGAACATGCCAGAAAATGGGCACCATGCTGTGTACATACTGACATATAAGTGATATGAGGAATATGCCACAACCACTACACAGGACATCGGTCACTACCATGTTACTAAAGTGACCAATCCAGTTGTTTTCCAGAAACACATACATTTTTAAATGTAAGTATCAAAATAAATTAAAACTAAATTATGTTTCACATTACTATCCAAAATGTTCTGAGGTATACAGACACTGTCAAATGAATTCACTCTCTGTTTAAGAAGTATACACATTGCTAGAATATTTTGAAAGATTCAGAATCCTTATGTTGTCTATCAAGATTTACATTTTACACACTGTGATCCACCTTAAAATATAAACATTAACTGCAGTATGAATCTTATGAAACAGTTTATCTTACAAAAGGTTCCAATTGCAGAAATAGTCTTCTTGCAAATTAATATGTAATCCTGAAGCTCGGGAGCAAGGGGTATTAAACTTTCCATATAAACATAATTAGCAGAATGCAGTAACTGAAACCTTCATGTTTAATCAAACCTTCTGATTAGAATTCATTTGAGCAAGTTGTGACACCATCTTTAATTTAAACAGGGAATCTGTAACACATGTGCATAGTTATAATGCAGGGCAAGGCTTGCAGTAACTGCCAGCTCTGTTACAATTTACATCAATCTCCAGGCACATAAAATGTCACGGAGCTTCATATGTAATGAAATTGGCCCATTCTCTTACTTGTTTCAATCCTTGTTAAGTCATTACTCTTTAATAAACATTGCTTTTACCATCTGGCTAAGATGAAACTTCAACACCTAACCACAGAGCTCTATAACATGAATGGCTGCTCATGTAACAAGATCTGGGTTTCATGCAGCTATCAGTGCTGAACTAAATTCTGAGTAACACAGACATTTAAGGTGAATGAAATGCATAGATAAGATTAAACAAACTTCTAGGCATATTTCTCGCTCACTTAAATTCTTTAGCAGAATAAATAAGTTTGCTGTATAGACAAAGCAGTAATTATAAATGCCTTCCCTTTGTATTAATAAACACACAGTCCGCATTCGTAATTTCATAAACAGTAGTTTATTCACATTTACCTTAAAGACTAGTAGTGTCCTAATACTCCCTGACTTGTAATCGACTCTAAATATGTTTGTCAGATTTGAGGATGTAAATCATGTAAAATCTTCCATAATGGCCTTACAATTACTATTTTAAACATTTGTGATGTTTTATGAGCTGTCCTGCGGAACACAGCTGACTGATTTCATCATAAGCAAAAGTCAGATTTGTCATTTCTCAGCCTACCTTCCTTTAAGGCAAATTCTGTCAAGGAACCCCACAAGTTCCTTGTCAATTCTGTCCGGCATAGCATTATTTTTCAGCAAAGTGCTTCATGCCGCCTTCTCTAATACCTCAGTGAAACGTCTCCATTATCTCAGTTAATTTTATGTAAAAGAAAAAAACCCCCACTAGCTTATTCTTGCTGAGATGTCTCCAATTGATGCAACATCTATAGACTGTTTCCCTTGTTTTGCTGTACAGCCTTTACTTACTCACCATCCTCGAGTACCGTTAACAATGGCTGTGAGTGGCTTGTCTTCCTTTGTCCTCGGCTCTCCTATGACTCTTCACAGTCTTTTATGTTTCAGCTGAAGGTAAATCTGACTCAGGCTTTTTTTTTCAAACAACTATGAATAAGGTTATAGCAAATCTAAACCTCTAGAAGTCATTTTAGTCATCTGCCTTTTTAAGATCATTGTCAGTGGTGCAACAAGTAGTACACTTACCTTTGGTGTAGAAGGTTGTTGGTTCTATTTCCCCACAAGGAAGACTGATTGCTGCAATACAGTGCAGTATAAGGGAGAGTGCTGCATTCCTGAGTGTGCCATCATTCAGATGAAACAGTAAACCAAGGCCCCATCTGGTTAGCTAGTGGTAGCTCAAGTGCATTAAAAATCTTCCCAAGGCACTTATTGAAAAGAGTTGGATAATTTCCCTGACGTCCTGGCCAAATATTCCCTAGTAGTGTGAATACCACCTTAAGTCTCTCCTAAAAAGAGGTTACTGGCCTAGTGAGACCATCCTGGTTACTATAGGCACAGTTATGAGCATATCCTACCTGTTGTACAAGCTTATATTTCTGATTACCACATTAGCAGCAACCCCCTAAGCACACAACCTGTGGTGAGTTACCTGGGTACACAAGTTGACAACAATCTGACATTTGGCCATCATGTAATTGCAGTGGTTAGAAAAGCCTTTTTCTTGGTTCATCTCATAAGTAAAGGGATTGCATCCAGAAAAAGGAGGTTATTACCTCTCTGTAGTACTCCCTCATTAGGCCAATAATTGAGTACAATGCCCCATTTGGTATGTACCTCTCCAAACACCTGCACGAACTGGAAAGGCCACAGAAATACCTCACAAAATTAATCCATGACCTCCAACACCTGTCCTATGTAGACAGGCTCAAATCACTATCACTCTACTCTGTATTGTACAGATTTCTCAGAGATGACCTGTGTCTCACCTACAAGGCAATCTCAGACCCAGCTCTACTACAGATGCTCCATATCTGCAAGTCTAACTCCTCACGTAGTACCCGATCAAAAGGCTTAAATCTAATATGCGACATTAACAAAACCTGCTGGAGAGACAGGTTTGTCTCTCAGAGGCTGCCCCATCTCTGGAATAGACTCCCCATACATGTCAAGCAAAATACATCGCTGACCCTCTTCAAGAACAACCTTGATGAGTGGATGGGCAACCACAAATTTGTCTCAGGGGTTCCACCTGTGCCCCTCAATGACAGGGGTGACAGGTGCTGATTGTGGTTTCTTTTCTGGGGATAAACTCTTGGCTAGGCTTGTAAGGGCCCAGAGCCATTAGCCTAGCAATGTCCTATGATCCTATGATCAGGTAATTGATGAAAGCATTACTCTCTGACTACAATAAGCTTTATCAGCAATTGTGCAGTTGGTGGTCTTTTCCATTCATATGTGGCTTTTACTTCATGTTAGCACAGTTAAAGAAAAGAGCCTACTTAACTAATGAGAGCTGAATTATTAAGGCAGAAACGTATGTTATGCCAAAAGAATACATATAGACAGGGTTCATAAATGTGCCCCACTTATTTCGTGGATATTATTCATTGATAACAGTTTACTTGCAGATTTCTGTGTAAATTTATTAATGTCTGGATACAGAGTATGTAGCAGGGCTAATGGAATAGAAAGTTCAGACTACTTAAAGCATGCTTGGTCATTACAACAAATGTGGAGCCATCTATGTTGAAGTGTCTCTGGTATGTCAGTAACTTCCATCTCTCTCTGAAATAAAACCAGCATATGTAGGGAGTGGAGAAAGAATCTCTATATTTAAAGAAAGTTAAGCACTGTACACCATGAAAAAGAACACAAATATACCATAGAGCAATATAAATCAAATGAAATAGAGATTTATGCAGGCTGAGCTAACCTGTAAGAATAAAAAATACAGCTGTTAAATATACCTAGAATTAAATAAGTACCGAGGAAAAAAAATAAACTGGTTCTGTGGAAAACATCAAACCAGAAAGTTAACTTTTCTTCACAGTAGTGTAATTTTGCCAGATTTGACAAAGTTGTATCCAGACTACATTAGAGTTTCATAGAGGAATATAGACTACCATCAAATGAACCTCTCATGTAATTAGAAGCACACCTCACATTATATCCAGCAGGTCACATGATATCAAGCCTAGATTTGACACTGTACATTTCAAAATCAACAACAACAATCAAAATCCATGCAGCAAGCTTATGAAATAAAAAGGCTGGCATGATGGTTAAGGTGTTTATCTCACAGATATACAGTTTGATTCTTTCTTTTGATCATTGTATGGTTAATGGCTAGTTGTGTAATAGTCTGCAGACTGATTGTTTAGTATGAATCTATGAACTATATAACAAAACCGGATGAAGAATTTATGTGTACATGAAAAAGTTAAAAGTAATATTTTTGACCTGGAGTATGTTTTTTTCAAAAATAGCACAAAAATGTAAAAGACAAAGTTATTTGTTAAACACAGTATATGTTCTGATCCCCCTTAGCACAGCTGTATCCAGATTAACTTTCATTATGGCACACCAAATGAAAACATGTGTAGTGAAGAGCCATTTGGATTTGAAGACCTAAAACTAAAACAGGTTATTTGTGGCATAGTTCTGGTTTTTAATGCATATTTGCTGTAAACTGATTATAATAACTTTGACACTTGCTGCCCATTTTATGTTCGAGCTGTCATGGACTGTCTCCACACTGGTTCCCGCATCATGATGCCCAGGAAGTGTTTGCTAAAAATATTAAGATTCATCCCAATTCTTCAGTATTGCTACATCAAGGAAAACAACAGGATTGCTGGGGAACTGGGGAGGTTAATGATGGAAAACTCTTCTATATGTCCCATTTCACATCTTAACAAGGATTCCTGCAGACTAGCGTATTGACATGAAGGTGACCAGCTCTTCCTATAGATATTAAGAACAATTATCACCTTCACAGGATAAATCATAAATGAGAAGAGAACTTGTTGAAATATTACTATGTACACTGGCAAAACCAGTCACGTCTGTCCAAGATAGTAGCCACTGTCCTGGCTGTTTGGTTTAAATTCAGTTGCAAGGTCCACTATACCAGGTGGGAAGCTTAACTGATAAACATTTAAACTAGTGAAAAAAACAGAATTATTTATATGACAAGAATTCCCTCTTTCCATAAAGCATTGTATCTAATGAGGAAAACTTTTCAGCAGTAAGTCTGGAAGGTAATATTGCCAAAATGTGCTCTGAAAACAATTCAAAGGCATTGGAGTAAGAACAATGGCCAGAAAGAGGTAGGATCACTAGTAAACTGGATGCCAGAAGTGCTCATGGCCATAGTATGAGGGTAAAAGTACTCCCTGGTGTCAGTAGCACTTATGTGAAATGATGTCTGAATATTGTAGCAGTCACAGAAACATGACATTCAAGCAGCTAAGATTAGAATACTTATATCTCTCATTATCTAATTATTGGGGGGGGCAGAACGTGATAATATAAAGTGGAAGATGGAGAACCTCCTTATAAGTGAATGGTACATGCTAATTGAACAATGAAGCAGTAATCTGCCTCTTTTGAAGTAGGAAGTAGTAACTTGAATTATCTGTGAATCTATTCAGCCCCTAATCCCAATGAGATAAACATACCACCATGATTGTCCACAATCTTACATCTTTGATTGATTTCAAACCCTTCTTAACAAGCACATAGTTACCTCCTCACTTAAAAACTTGAATTATGTTTGACTAATGCATTCTTGGCTGAATTCAGTCACTGTTCTTAATCGTACTACTAAATCTGAAAACCAATTCTAATCACCTACCATACTCTATGAAATAATGTTTCTTCATATTTCCCCTGTGTCACCCACTCCTGTTACATTCAAATTGTGGTAGCTGTAAATTACAATGATGTTAAAAAGTAGTTTTTTATCAGCTATGTATATTACAGAGATATTAAAAGGTAGTTTTTATTATCATTTGGTAAAATCATATACTTCTGAGGAAATTAAAGAAAAATACTAACATTTATAATAGCCATCAATAACTTAAAATTAATGAAGGACAGTACTCCAATTGTTATCAATATTTATTCATCACAGCTGATATGTTTTGTAGTAATATTTTGTGCTGTCTTATACTATATTATCATTTCATCATTACCACCACATTTATTTATAACTACTTGCTCCAAATTAGGAACTTTCTTTAGTTGCTTGTTTATTTATTTATTTATGTGTTTATTTATTTTCAACTTGTCCCATTTCAGCAGAATTCTTTGGAGAAAATCTCTACAGTACAAGTACAACAGTTAGTTTTGGTAATTACGACTACAGTCAAAGTATACAAGTTCTGATATCGACAACAGTTGTGTTAGTAACTAAAGTGACTTTCTCTTAAACAAACTATACTAATCAATATTTAACATAAGAAACTTTCACAAGGCAAAAGTATAATCTGCTTCATATTGTACAGAATATACTGTGTGTCATGATTGTTTATATTGAATGTCCTCATCAAGTTATCCTGTGCAAGTTCTACTGTCATTTATTTTCACTGCATAATGACATTGTACTCTGCATATTTCTATCACTAAGAAATGCTATTTACATTTGTATGGTTTCTTATTAGTGTAAATCTTATCCTGTTGTATAATAATTTTTGTTTAGTTGTTTGCTGTAGTCATTTTTAATTTGTTACTGGAGCTTTTCTCCCCGGGCCTCCACTGAAAATGGGCTATTCTGACTCATTGGACTTTCCCAGTCAGCAAATGTCAATAAATAAAGTAACAATATAAGTACACAGATTTTGATATCTTATAACAATTAAATATACATATAATTAAATAAAAAGCTAATATATAATTAGGTGAAAACTCTACAGGGCAGATATGTAATTTCATTTACTATGCGCTAAGTAATTTAAAGTATGGTGGTGATATTTAACAAAAAGTCTGCCCCCTCAACTAATAATGTTATGTCACCAAATATAACTGAGATGTTTTCATATCCCTTTTTAGGTTTTCACAGTTTTCAATAACATTTCTGACCACTCAATTAATGATGTTGTACCACCAAACACAACCCAAGTGTTCTATTACCTCCTTTTAGGTGTTAATAGAATTTCCCCTAGATAAAATATACTGCATGAACATACAATAGCATAAATGACTTCCACAGAAGGCTTACTAATCCCTGATTCATTGGTAGCTGTCACCTGATTTTCCTACATATACTGTCACACAGAGTACTTATTGTATTTAGGACAGTCTGTCATCAGTTGTTTCCTCTTATTGGCCTGGATGCCTTTTGCAGAGAAATACATTGAGATACCTAAAACGTGTCATCTTGCATCTCCTTCTTTCTTCAAGAATACCCATTTCTTGCTTTATACACAATTTGCGTTGCTTTCCTCTGAAGTGTCTTAAAGTTGTAAAATCAAGTCTTTAGAAAAGTATACAATGGGGCATGGCTAGCTACATTTACAATACTTGTTTTTTTTTTTTCGCTCATGATGCTTATTCAAATGTAATTCAGACTTTTCCTCTGATACCTTGTTGATGTCCCACAGTCCTTATTTAGAGGTCATCTGATTATCTTATGGTCTCTTTCCTTATCTTTAATTGCTACTACCTCTAGTCTAAAATTATGCATACATTTCAGAGGGTTGCATATCCAAGTACATTATTTTGCATTTTATTGTACTAAGTTTAAGCTGCTGTATTTTAAGGCATTTCTCTAACATTTCCAAGTTTTTTCTAATACTGCATATCTGCATATTGTAGACAGTCTGTTCTATTCCCACACCAGTTGTCAGAACTCATTTTTAAACAATGACACTACAATGCAGAGCAAGGAGGGTGCTGCACTCCTGATGTACTGCTCTTTAAATGAGATGATGAACTGAGGTTTATCATCCTCAGTCAGTGGTAGCTAAGCTGGATGTAGCAGATCACATGGCACTTAGCAAAGAAGAGTAGTGGTAGCTTTATTTCAATTCACATACTTATAGCCATCTTAAATTGTCATATTAATAACAAAATAAATAATGCATCAAAATAACACCTTAGCACTACATTTCCAATGCAGAAGAAAAAAAAGACAGGAGAGGAAATTTAAGTGCTATTAACCAAGTCATATAAATAAATACACACGACAATTATATACAGGTCTATATTTTACAGTTGGCAGGTGAAAATGTTGACTCTGACTTGTTCAACACCAAAATGTCGAACTACAAAATTAGCAAACGGCCAAATCACAGATTTCTTTCCAAAGGAAAGAAACCAGTTGGCTGTTCTTTTACACCTGCCCTTTCCCTGACTGTAGTGAGGTCTTGGCATTAGAATATTTAGTTGGGGGGGTGTGGGGGCGAAGCCCCCAGTTAAATATATTTGTTTATGTGTGCCATTGGTGTTTGGCCAACCAATTTCTTTCTGTTGGAAAGAAGTCGGTGATTTGGCCATTCGCTAATTTTGTAGTTCGACATTTTGGTGTCGAACAATTCAGAGTCGTCATTTTCACCTGTTGACTATATAATATAGACCCATTATATACATGAGTATATATATATATATTCATTTGCATGCATATTTAACAAGTATACCTATTTACATATATTTCATTCTTTACATATTTTCCTCCTCAGCATCCTTTCCTCAATAAGCAGATTTAATCCATTTTGAAGTCTCACTGTTATGATACATTTTATTGTACAGAACTTCCCTACATCCCCCCATTCACACAAACCAAATACAAGTTAGCATTAGCCTACTTATCATTATTTCATATTCTTTTGTATTGTTTTATAATACCCATACAATTATATGCAGGCCAGTTTTTATATGTCTCCCTTTTAGTAATGCCAGTTTTATCATATTCTAAAATGCAACTACTTTCTCACATCCCAGAAACACATGCTTCAGTGCTGCCTCTCCTCCATATCTTTGCACTAAACAAAATGGGCTCAATTTAGAAAGGATGTTAGACGTTGCCCGTTCGATTCTCAGTTAGAGTGTCTTCTGTGTAGCGACATGCGTGAATGGGCGTTCCTTTGTTGTAGGTTGTGCGTTAGGCTCGGCAAGCCAGTACGTAAAAATCTACTGCCAATCATTAGCGGACCGGAGTTCCACTGTGGCGACCCCTAACCGGGAAAAGCCGAAAGACACAAACAAAAACCATGAGGTGTAAACTTGGTGTACACCTCCCAGTGCCCATTTCTGATTCAGACAGACCTACCACAGTGCTGTACCAAGGAGTGATGCAGCACCACAGTGGGATGTCTCTGCAGCCTAATGCAAATGCTAATTAGGCATTCCAGGGGAGTGGCTGTTACTAATTATCTATGTGTTATCCTCCTTGAAATGCCTTCACTAAGGCATTAATGCAGCCTAGCAATTCAATGACATCCTTGGGAGGCACTGCTGCTTTAAGACTTTGAACAGTATGTGTAAAAGTTAAACTCTGCCATTTGTACTGCAAAAAGTTAAACTTTGAAGTCTCCTTGCCATAATAAATCTAACATTTTATGAAAAGATGGTGTTCTGCTGTCTCTCTCAGTCTCTGCTTGATAATACCATTTATGTACAACAGCTAAAAAAATCTTAGAAACTCCTACATTGCACATAGTAGAAATTACTTTACTAAACCTGTACTAACCCATAGACCTTCCATCAATGTCTTTTAGCCTGAAAAGCATTAATTTGTTATCTTCCAGCACAAGAGATACTCCTTTTGAAACTTTTTCAGTTTGAACGACCTGAGACGTACCTCCCTGGACTACATGAAAAGAGACATAGAGGAGCTCTCAGATTATGTAGCCCAGGCCGGTATGACCCTGACCCTGAGCAGTATCCTACCCTCACCAAGAATGATGCCACAATACAGAGACAAAATGATCAGCTTTAATAATTGGCTTAATTACTGGTGTCATTCTAAGGGGATCCAATGTCTGTCTGCCTGGGATGACATGCTTGACAAGCCACGCTGCTTCGCAAGGGACGGCTTGCACCTGTCACCCCTGGGCTTCCGGATATTGGCAAAGGCTGTTGCCACCCCATAGTGCCTTTTTAGGCAAGGCTCAAATGATAAACCTACCGCACTAGAAAACAAAATGGAGAAAAACTAAGGGTAATACTGCTCAATGCCAGAAGTCTAAACCTCAAGATGCACACCCTCGAAGCCCTCCTCAGTATGGAGAACATCGATGTCTGTGCTGTGACTGAAACCTGGTTCAAGGCTCCTGAGAGCACCCCAGCACTATCAGGTTATACCTCATATCATGCGTTCCGCCCCAAAATCCGGACGAACCACAAAAGGAGGGAGTATCCATATTCATAAAGGATACCCACACCTCCAGGTTAGTGGCAACGCACGAAGCATCAGAGACCATCCAGGTGCAATTAACCATAGGTAAAACTGCCCTACAGTTTGTAACATGCTACAGACCACCTTCTCAAACTCAGGAAACCCACACAGCCTTCCTGAAGACACTGGAGAGTATAAATGTCTCTCCAAACACCATCATATTGGGTGACTTCAACTACCCAAACATAGACTGGGAACATTACTCAAGCCCCAACACCCTAGCCCAAAGGTTTCTTGAGTTCATAAACTCAAATGCTATGGAACAACTAGTCACCATTCCCACAAGAGGAGAAAATATACTAGACCTGATCATCACAAACATGGGGACAAAATGCTCCACACCGGAAGTATATCCCTCATTGGTGAGATCAGACCATAAATTAATCTCACTGGAGATCCACATCCCGCCCCACCCCCAGCAAAAAAGACCACAGTGAAGAACTTCTCAAAAGCAAACTTCACACTTCTTAAGACTGGAGTGGTATCCTTCAAGGCCCCGAGCCTGTGGAAACCACAACCCACGCTGCTGAAACCCTTACAAATGCCTTCTACGAGCACCTCCAGGAATGTATGGATCAAGCAATCCTTAATAAAATCAAGACCCTTTCCACCAAAGGCAGGCGCCGGTCTGGTGGACTCCAGCCATAAACAAACTCTACAACAAGAGGAGAAAGCTACTACATGACAGAGCAAAATCCTTAAATGGGAAGGCATCTCTGATCAATACTAGCAAAAACTACGATCACTCATAAAATCATCCAAGGCCAACTTTGAGAGAAAAATCGCTAATGACACAAAAACAATCATAAAGCCTTCTTTAGCTATGTTAGAAACCTGGGTGGAAACTCCCAGATATGCTCAGAATTAGTCCAAAATGATAAAAAATCACTGAACCCACAGACATTGCCAACATACTGGCAGACAGGTTCAGTGCAAATTTCTCCCTCCCTCCCCCAAAAGGAGAAATATCTATCCCACCAGAGTCTAGCCTCCCAAACATCTTAGATGCCCAGGTGAGAGCTGCTCTCTCTAAAGCAAAAACACAGCATCAATGGGACCGGACGGTGTCCCCGGATGTGTGCTACGAACTCAATGAGGAACTAAACCCACACATAAGGCTGCTGTTTAATCTTAGCCTTACTACAGGATACGCACCCAAAGAATGGCGACGGCAACTGTGGTCCCACTCCACAAAGGCGGTGCTTCTACGGACCCTGGAAATTACCGCCCATAAGCTTGACGAGCCTTGTCTGCAAAGCTATGGAGAGGATCATAATGGAACTCATAAATAAAGACATTGGGGACCTACAGACACTGGATCCTACCCAATTTGGCTTTGTCAAGGGCAGATCCTGCCTCTTGAACTTGGTCGACTTTTCAAACAGTCACTAAGGCCATTGATGAGGGTAAGGCAGTTCACACAGCCTACCTTGACCTAGCAAAAGCGTTGACACAATACCCCACTCGGGCATCATAGAAAAGCTCACCAGCTTAGATGTAAACCCATATGTCACAAGATGGGTTGCAAACTGGCTCAAGGACAGAACACACAGGGTTAGAGTTGCTGGTGCCATGTCAGACTCTAAGCCGGTCACGAGTGGTGTCCCACAGGGCTCAGTCCTGGGCCCCTCTTGTTCGGCATTTATTTTCTGAAGTGCAGGCAAACATAGGGGCATTGTGGTTGACAAAATTTGCAGATGACTGCAAACTGGGCACCATAATTGACACTCCATCAGACACAGACATCCTCCAGAAAGGTCTCATAGAAATGGATAACTGGTGCCAGAGCCATGGCCTTAAGCTAAATGCCAAAAATGTATAGTCATACCCTTTGGGAAAAACAAGGTAACCCCTAATTACCACATAGGTGGTAATCCATTAAACACGGAAGAAGTTATCAGGGACCTGGGGACTCAAGTTGACAGTAACCTCTCTTTTGACACTCACATTGCCAAAGTGGTTAGGAAGACCTTCTACATTGCCCACCTGATCATGAAGGGATTCACATCCAGATCAGGAGAGGTCATTGTACCCCTGTACTCTTCACTTATCAGACCAATGATTGAGTACAACGCCCCATTCGGAATGTACCTTACCCGACACCTGCAGCAGTTGGAAAGACCCCAAAAGTTCCTCACCAAAAGGGTAAAGGGGCTCAAACATATGTCATACGATGCCCGACTGAAGAAACTCCAGCTCTATTCAGTCGCATACCGCCTGCTCAGAGGTGATCTGTGCCTGACATACAAGGCCATGTCCAACCCGGAATTAATGGACATGCTCCACCTCAAAAAATCCAAATCCACCAGAGCCACGAGAGCAAGAGACTTAAACCTCAACACGGATATAAATAGGACGTGCTGGAGGGACAGATTCATCACCCAGAGACTCCCTACACTATGGAACAGAATCCCAGTCCATGTGAGGCAGAGCCCCTCACTGACTCTGTTCAAGAGAAATCTTGACGAGTGGATGGGAGATCGTAGGTTTACCCCGGGAATCATCTCTGTATCACTGCTGGACAGAGGCACAGCAAATTAATGGGTATAGTATTCTCATCCTAAGGGGTGGTGAAAGCCACACACACTCTGGCTAGGCTTATAAATGCCCTAGGGCAGATAGCCTAGTATGAACCTATGAACCTATGAACTGCTGGCATGCAATTAGAACAGTTTGCCCACCACCCATGCATTTTGGCGAAACAATGAAATACTGAAGTGTACCTGTCTTCAGTTTCTTCTTCTTCTACTTCTTCTTCTGACAAGACACAAACGTATGTGGACTACGCTAGCCTCTTAATTTTCTGACAATCTCTTTGTCAAAACATTCCAAACATCTATTCTATCAGCTAGTTGAAATGTTTGTAGTGGATCCATTCTCCTTTCTTACTCAATTCTCTCTTCATCTTCCATGCAGCATCATAACTTTCACAAACATATTAGAAAACATGCAGATTATTTTTATAAAGTTGGCTTGCCAATGTAAATATCCTGTATGCTGCCCATCTCAAGGTAAATTCATTCAGACAAAAAAATATTTTGTGATAATAATTTACGGCTGCAGAAGAGAATTAGCAGCTTAGTGAAATAGTTCAATGTAATTCAAAACAAATCTAAAATGCCAGACTACATGACTAACTTTATATACATAAATCCACAGCTTAGTTGATATTGTCTGGAATATTCTTTCTAATCACAACTCACACCTTGCAAATGACAATTACATTATTCAATAATTCTTCGCATCATTTAGATTGACAGCTCAGATTTGTTACACTCTTAAAAGGATTTCTTTACTTGTGTTTCCCATGTTCTCATGTTTTGACACTCAGTAATTTTCCCCTTTCACAAACAATATACCATTCATTACAGAATTTGTAATATAAGAAAATTCAAAACACAATGACAGACTTCTCATTCATTTAACTCCTCCTAGATAAGCAGTGTTCCATAATAACTTACAAAGCAGAGCTGTGTTTTCTTATCTTGACCTGCAATACTCAATTGTAGCATAATTCTCACAGAACACAAACAGTTTTCCAACCTTACTCAGAAGTAATGTCTAAAGTAATTCCTTCAGAACATAACTATGTTTTCTGACCTGGCTTGGTTAGAAGCAATGTCTGAAATAAAGAAATCCATTTTGATAGTTGTGTTTTAGCAATCTACCTGGGCTTATTTCATCTCTCAGAATACTTTCCCTTTATTAACAATAAAGTTTTATCACTTATTGTTTGCTCTATCTGTTGCATCTGAGAAATTCATTCTTGTTCTATTTCATCTGAACTATTTGTTCTTCTTCTTCTTGCTCAGAAACAATCTGTTCCTGATCACAATCTAACCAGAAATGTGATTTGCTTCCCCATCTTCTACATATAGGAATCCAATTCTGTTTAGCATGTCCTATCTGCCATATTGTTTGTATCTTACACAATTTTGAATTAAATGACCAGTATCCTTATAATAATAGCATGCCTTCAATATGCATATCATATCAAAGCATGTCTCTCTATATAAGCACGTTAATCTCATTTTCCACTGCACTATAATTTTACTTTTCTTTATCTGTCTTCAGTCCTCCTGTCAGCCACTGACACTACATTTGTATAAGACTATGTCAGTAACTGGTTCAAGATCCCAGACGCATCATCCTTCCTCACTGATATGGAAGTAGAGCAATTTCAATTCAATGATGACCTCTAGATTAACTACTAACTAAACACTCGGTGTTCGATACAATACTCGCATACTGCGTAAACTGAGCCTGCTGACCCAGCCATGTAGTCTGTTCTCAATTGTTTTCTCTAAGGCTTCAAAACTTCCAAAAGAGCAGTGTCATTTAATCCACCTTGCCTAAAAGGAGTTTTACATTACCCTTTACTATTTTGGCAACTTCACCAACCTCCTCCCCTCCACAAACATTCTCTCACTCTCTACTGAAACTTCCCCAACATAAATTTCTCTAGTGACCTGCACAATTTCCCCTAGTAAGTATAAATAGCACCTCAGGTTTCCCCTAAAAAAAGGCCACAAGCCTAATACAACTAATTCAGATAACAGAATACCTTTTTCATAACCATATGTCCTCATACACTAAGCAAATCAAAACTAAGGGAATCAAACTCAGGTCCACGTGGTAAAGCCCATCGGGTTGTTACCTTAATCCACTGTACTAAACTGACAGATGCCTTAAAGGACTGGCCCCAGTAGTGTCTTAACAGTCCCTTGCCTTCATCTGAATGCAGTATACAGCAAAAATAATTTTAAATAACCCAAGGTTCATGAATACGCTTTATGGCTTCATAACTTATTTTACATGAACATATTCGACTGGATGTGTCTGTGCCTGCCCAGAATAGTACATCTGTGTAATCCCCATAGCTTTGGTCACACTTTTCAGTGGTCCTTTCAGTATATTTAGATTTTGGAACCCTAAGTAGTGAGGTTTTATCCAGCAATAATCTTGCTTTCAAACAACATCAGTCCAACCCTCCTAGCCTGAACACGTTTGGCAGTCTCACACATGATATCCAACCCTTTGCTACCATAACAGTTTCATAAAATCAAATACCCCAACATATATATGGAGAATGGTTAAATTAGCTGGTGAAGTCTTATTTTTATTTTTTTGTATTTTATTTATTCTTGTTAAGCAGGGCAGACCACTGATCCCAGTGGATCATTTTCAAACTCAGCAGATGAGTACCAGTACTCAGTAAAAAGTAACATAAGTGTTGTCATTCTACAGTATTAATAACTACATTAAAGAGACCTTTTTGATTTTTTTTTTTTTTTAAATTTGCTTACTGGGAAAGTCCGATGTGGAACAAGCCAATTTTCAGCGGAGGTCCAGGGAGAAACACTCCAGATGCATGTCTTTGTAACGTGGGAAGAAACCAGAGCACCTGGAAGAAACTCACACGAATGCAGAGAGGGCATGCAGACTCTGCACAGAAGGCACCCCTGCCAAGAATCGAACCGGAGAACCTCTTGTTGGGAGGTGACTGTGTTAACTGCTGCACCACTGCTCCGGCCAATAAAAATTGGACCAGCAATAAAAATTGTATTGTATGAACAGTCTTACAGTTGTGTACAACAGTTACTGTAGAAGTTGTTCATTATTAATAGTTACAGTAGAAGAAAAGGAAAAAAGAAAAAAAAAAGAAAAAGGGAGGATAGTATCTTATGACCATTCATGAGTTGAGGTGATGGAGTGGATATGGGATTTCTGTGTGAGATAAAATGCATTCTGAGGTGAAGAGTTGTTTTACCTGGCTCCCAAAGATGTTGAAAACAAAAAATAAGAAAACTTCACTGGGGAGTATAAACCTGGATGATATAATAATATTTTCTACCAGTAGTTTGCCTACCCATAAGGATATATGCACATTAATAAAATATTATATAGATTCTAACACTGGTATAATGTAAGGATTATATGCACTACTATTAAACATTTGTGACTTCTAGAAGTGAGCAATATTGCTTGAAATATTAACATTAAACAAGTTACTTGTGATGAACAGGCAAAAGAATGTGTCGGGCAAGTAAGCATAGAAGAAAAAGTAGATTTAATAGCTAGTGGCAGTTTACAATTGGGTGAGGACAGAACACTGATATTTCAGAATGGAGCAAAAACTACTCAGATAACAAATGAAGTATGATCTTTGGTAGGCAGTGACAGCAGCTTTAGGGAATGTATATCTCATACATCTTCTCCTCTAAAATGTATTTCAGATGCTGCCATGGTATGCAATTTACAAAATTATTTATTTATTTTATTTTATTTTATATTTGTTGACCGGGTTTGTCCGACTGGGCTACAAATGCCCCATTTTCAGCGGAGGCCCGAGGAGAAAAGATCCAACAGAAAATAGAAATTTTACATAATAAATACATATAGAAATATATTCATCAGTACCACAGATTACTGCATTACAGTGCCACACATTACATTCATCAGTACCACACATTACTGCATTAGTGTCATACATTAAACTGTGGCGAGTGAAATACATAGAAATACATTCACCAGAGGGATACATTCATAATTACATATTATATACATAATAATGCAATAGTTACATAGCTGAAATATTTTACTAGTTATGTTTGTACAGTGATGTACCAAGAGGAGAAGATAAAGTAGTAAGTTTATTGAAGGGAAGGAAGAGAGAAGAGAAGTAGAAGGTTATAGGGGAGTGTTTACATGGGATAATTACACTGGCAAGTCAATAAAGGACTGTTGGCCTCAGTTTTAGTGGAATAAGTCCAAGTAAAGCACAATTAATAAAATGTAAGGTACTCCGAACACCCAAGCAACACAGATAAAAGAAACTGAAAATAAGATTGAAGCATTAGACTTCAATAAAAAACAAAAAAAAAATTGCTAAGCAGATGACACAAGTAGAGAACACTTAAGCCTATTTGCTTAACAAATTAGTAGATTTTAAAGCTCAAGCTCACAAGAAGAATTTGCAAATCATTGGAGTACCAGAGGAATGGGACAGCAAAAAGGGGCTGGATAATATTTTACAGGCAATAGTCGACATATTTTTCTCATCTCAAAATAGTTTTTAACATAATTGAATTAGATAGATATCATAGAACATGGCCCTGTTATTCAAGGAAGAATGGATCAAGACCGATTATTGTAAAATGTATGAAGTCTACAGATAAGGAAAGGATTCTTGCCACAGCAATTCGAAAGAAGAAAGTGCTGTTTGGTGGTGCTAATATTTCTATCTATGGAGACCTACTATTTGAAACAGTGAAGCAATGAAAGACCTTTTCAGACATAACATACGAGTTGTGGCAGAAACAAATTAGATCAACATTTGTACATCCAGTGAAATTAAACATAATTTGCAACTCCATTCCCCTTAGTTCTCTAATTAATTGGAAGTCAGGCATGAGCTAACTATAATTTGAATTATTTGAAGCTTCTGTAACCCCTGGAGATCCTGAGTGTCTTTCCATTGTTGGACTCTTCATTATAGATAATACATTTTTTCATTTATCCTTTTTTTCTTTTCTTTTTGTTTTGCAGTCTTTTTTTTATACTTCCACAAGAATGTGTTGTCTGGAGTCTTATATCTTCTGAAGGATCTTTGCATTCTCACTGAATGAGAAGGAGTGTATTTTTTTCTTTCATGGAGAAAATCCATATTAAATTATCGAATTTAAATATTAATGGTGTTCATACCCATTCTAAACTTAGTCTGGTAATGACATTTTTAGAGCAATGTGATAAAAATGTATTATTATTGCAAGAGATGCATATTATCAAAGATCAGTGTCAGAATTTGTGAAAGAAATCCGTCCATAACTGCCATTATTTCCATTTGTTTCGCACCTGAGGTCAGTGTGTCACATCAACAGTGGCCATCATAAAGAGCAAATGTTCACACCTCCTGGTGGTTAGCCCTGCTGCTGTGTTTATGAAAAAAAATTGTTTTCGTCTTCTTTAAGTTTATGAAAGAAAAATGGGTAAATTAAAGCAATATATAATAATTTTGGCTCTGACAGGTCTCTTAGAGAAGCTATAATAGTGTAAATGTCTTATGAAGCAGAGATTAGACAGTTTTATTATGGTCTAAAAAGCCAGGGTATTGCACTTTCTTTTGTAATAAATGATATGAACACAACAATAGGATCTGTATATATTTCACTGCAAGAATATCAGATGTTTTTGGACAGTATAGCTGAAGCATTACAGATTTTAGGTAACATAACAGTTATACTAAGAGGTGACTGGAATGCTGTATTAAATTTTAAATTGATCTTACCCTAACAAATATGTATAATCACTTGAAACATAGGATGATATTACAATTATTTTTAATATGCGAACATTTGACTATTATTTATGACCAGAAAATAGAGCATGAATCTGTGCAGACTAAACTCAAAACTAAGAATAAAACACAAGGATCATATAGTGCCAGGTGCTATTCCAACTGATAACAATAAGACATGTACTTTCAGAACAGGAGCAAAATCAATTGCTTAAATTTTATTAAACAAAGGGTGAGATTAAGCTCCCAGTGGATCAGCACTAGCAGGAAGTGCAGCTACACACCCCATCCTATCCCTGGCATGAGTGTTCCCCTCTTTTTTGACTTTATGTCTGTTGTCCACTCCTGCCTATCACCATTGTCTTTCCACTGTGTATATCATGTCTCCTTCTCCATTGTTTCCCCATCATTGATTGTCTCAGTACCTCCCTATCAGTCTTGTCTGTTTTCTGTTTGTTTGTGTGACCTTCCTACCTACCCAAACCCTCTTATCTTCCTTTTACTTCCATTACTACCGTCCCCAACATATCTTCTCTTCATACATATCTACCAACCTCTCTCTGTATGTATATATACATACATACACATATTTTTTATATAAAATGGGCACCTGACCCTCCCTATAAAAGTGCTCCTTCCCCACCTCTATTCTGCTCATTCCATAATTGTTTACTCTATGTTCTACCTTCTGCTTGCTTCACCCCTTTTCACCACTTTCCAACCTTTAATTTGGTCAAAAAATAGATCAGCACACATGTTTCATGGCCTTGTAAGACTCCTAATAAGTCCTCCTCCTTACCACAACTGTGCATGTGGGATCATGCTGATCAGTACTGATGCAGGGGCACAACTGACAAGCACTGCTGGTGCTCATATTTCCCTGTGGCTGCACCACACAACTGCCACTCTTCCCACGGTATTTGCTGCAGTCATTGGCAGGATATTTAATGAGCTATCATTCATGCAGTATCACCCCCCAAGTATAATACCTTAATGAGCATCAGGGTGCATGGTTATTAGAGACCCTCAAAACATTTTTCTAATTGACAACTGTTAATATTATGTTACAAGATATAAAAAGCTAGCATCATGTATTTAAAAAGAAATAATGGTCTCAGACCAGATGGATACATAGTAGATTTTTTACGTAACATTTCAGGAAGAAATTCCCCCACCATATTATAATTATTTCAGCTTTTGACAATACCAAGCTAGAAAATTCCTATATCAATGAATCTAGCCAAGACAAGTTTAATTAAAAAAGTGGATAAAGATCAAGGAATGCATGTCCACCATAGACATATATCCATATTAAAAAAATATATATTATCAAATCATAACTAGCTCCATTAATAGGAAAATTATTCAACATTTGGATAAAATATTAATCCCTGTTCAATTTGAATTCTGTCCAAGAAGATATATGAATGAAGCCAATAAATATTTAAAAACAATGTTTTATAATAAGAAACATGACATTAATTTGGCTTATATTATTCATCTGATTAAAATAGGATACATCTAAAGCAGTTCATAATTTAAATAGAGCTAATATAGGGATGGTATTAGAATATGATTCTGTCCCTGAGAGTATCTAAATTACGACACAAAATCTTCATGCTAAGATGAACGCATCTACTAAGATAAATAATGAACACTAATAAATTTGAGATTTCTACTTGGTTTTGACAAGGATGTTCACTTTCTTCAGTCTTATTTGTAATAGCAATTAATCCATTGTTATACAAAATTCATAGTGCCATTAGTTGATTAGTATTAAAAATATGAATACATTGTAGAATATCTGCTTGAGAAATAGTAGGATGTGTGGTAAACTATGATAAATCAGAAAGAATTAGATTGTACAACACAGGTAGATAATTATAACAGTAATAATTCCATAATAACAATAAGGCTTTCATGTTTCTAGGTACGATATATACCATAAAATGTGAACAGACAATGGTGGATGTTTTGTAAAATATATGCCAGCAAATTTGATCTAAACTTAAGTTTTTGAAGTACAAATGTTTTCTTTGATAGACAAACTCAATAGTATTAAAATGCTGAAATTGCTGTTAATATTATTCCCTTTGCAAACTTTGCTCATCCCACCCATCCAAAGAAGGTATAATAATGTGACATGGTCTATTCATACATTTTTATGGAGAGTTAGTTCTCTACATATCCCTTGGACAGTTGCATGTTCTCTAAACAATTAAGAGTGATTGTCACTGCCAGATATTCAGCAACATACTACAGCCTCTGCTTTTATTAATTTTACACATTGTCAATTTGAAAATCATCACAAACACCTTCGAACTCAAATCAACCCAATAACACAGCTGCTACAAACGAGTTCAAGAACCCACTGGCTGGGTGATATAACGAAATAAACTGAATAGTTACTATAGAAAAAAACAGGTTTATTACAATTAGAAAAACGGTTAAGTGCTTTCATCTAATACAACTTAGACTTCATCAGAACCATACTTAAAAAACTCCACATGTTTAAATAAAACCACTGATCATTACAAATAATTATTCCACCAATCCCTATTCATTGTCTCCTCCCACAAATAAAAGTTCCATTGGTACTATCAAAATACAAGTAGACCTGCTTTAAATCAATATATATATAATCACTGTCCTTATATAATTTGACCTATCCATAAATACTGATTATAATCCAATAAATAAGAACATATGTTGGTGTTATTGTAACCTACCAACTGTAATTAAAACTAAAACTGAAACTAAAATGAAAATTCACACCTTAGCTTACAAAATGGGTTTAATAGAAATATAGTCATTAATAACTGGTGGTGACGTGGCATTTAACAAAATCTGCCACCTGACTTCTTTTTCCCCCAAAATATACTTGGTACAGCCCCCTCTTTGAGATACGTTCACTACCTCTAATATAGCAAACTTAAAAGTTCTACATCCAGCACTGTCCCTTACATGCCTATACAAGGCATTATTATCATCTTTCCTATACCAAGCGAAAGCCGACTTCACACTTCTAAAGACTAGTGTGGTCTCCTTTAAGGCCCCGAGCAGGAAAACAGTACTCAAGCCACTGAATCACTTACAAATGCCTTCTACCAGCACCTGCAGGACTGCATGGATAAGGCAATCCCAAGCAAAACAAAGACTCTTTGTACCAAAGGCAAGCGTCCAGTCTGGTGGACCCCAGCCATAAACAAACTCTACAACAAAAGGAGGAAGCTACTACAAGATAGAGCAAAATCCTTAAAAGGTAAGACACCCTTGATCACTATAAGTAAAAACTAAGAGCTCTCATAAAATCATCCAAAGCAAATTTTGAGAGAAAAATAGCTAAAGACTCAAAAGACAATCATAAGGCCTTCTTTAGCTATGTTAGAAACCTGGGAGGAAACTCCCAGATATGCTCAGAACTAGTTCAAAATGATGTGAAGATTACTGATCCTACAGACATTGCCAACATACTGGCTGACAGGTTCAGTGCAAACTTCTCCCCTCCCCAAAGGAGAGATATCTATACCAAGCGATTGCAGCCCCCCCAACATCTCCCACGCCCAAGTGAGAACTGCTCTCTCCAAAGCAAAAAACACAGCATCCATGGGACCTGATGGTGTTCCCGGCTGTGTGCTCCATGAACTCAACGAGGAATTAAACCCACAGCTAGGACAGCTGTTTAATCATAGTCTTACCTCTGGATACGTACCCAGCAAGTGGCGCACTGCAACTGTGGTCCCACTTCACAAAGGCGGTGCCTCCACCGACCCTGGAAATTACCGGCCCATTAGCTTGACAAGCCTTATCTGCAAAGCCATGGAGAGGATCATAATGGACCTCATAAATAAAGACATAGGGAATTTGCAGACTTTGGATCCATCCCAGTTTGGCTTTGTCAAAGGCAGATCATGCCTTCTAAACTTGGTTGACTTTTTCGAAACAGTCACCAAAGCCATTGATGAGGAAAGGCAGTCCATACAGCCTACCTCGATCTGGCGAAGGCCTTGATACAATACCCCACTCGGGTATCATTGAAAAACTCATCAGCTTAAATGTTAACCCATACATCACAAGATGGGTTGCAAACTGGCTGAGTGACAGAACCCACAGGGTCAGAGTTGCTGGCGCCATGTCAGACTCAAAGCCTGTCACAAGTGGTGTACCACAGGGCTCAGTCCTGGGCCCACTCTTGTTTGGCATCTACTTTTCCAAGTACAAGCAAACACAGGAGGGTTATGGCTGACAAAGTTTGCAGATGACTGCAAACTGGGCCATAGTAGAAAACACATCTGACACAGATATCCTTCAGAAGGGTCTCACAGAAACGGATAACTGGTGCCAGAGCCATGGCCTAAAGTTAAATGCCAAAAAATGCATAGTCATACCCTTCGGGAAAAACAAGGTTACCCCTAGCTACCAAATAGGTGGCAATCCACTGAGCACAGAAGAAGTTATCAGGGACCTGGGGACCCAGGTTGATAGTAGTCTGTCATTTGACACCCATGTAGCTAAAGTAGTTAGGAAGACCTTCTACATTGCCCACCTTATCATGAAGGGATTCTCATCTAGATCAAGGGAGGTCATAGTCTCCCTATACTCATCACTCATCAGACCAATGATTGAGTACAATGCCCCATTCGGAATGTATCTGACCCGACACTTGCAGCAGCTGGAGAGGCCACAAAAGTTCCTCACCAAAAGGATAAAGGGTCTCAAACATCTGTCCTATGCTGCCCGACTGAAAGAACTCCAGCTCTATTCAGTCGCTTACCGCTTGCTCAGAGGTGACCTTTGCCTAACATACAAGGCCATGTCAAACCCAGATTTGATGAATATGCTTCACCTCAAAAAATCTAGATCCGTCAGAGCCACAAGGGGGGGAGACTTAAACCTCGACATGGCTATTAATAGGACGTGCTGGAGGGATAGATTCATCACCCAAAGACTCCTATGCTGTGGAATAAAATCCCGGTATATGTGAGGCAGAGCACCTCGCTGGCCTTGTTCAAGAGAAATCTTGACCAATGGATGGGAGATCGCTGATATACCCCAGGGATTACCTCAGTGTCACTGCTCGACAGAGGCAGAGCAAAATAATGGGTATAGTTCCCCATACTAAAGGGGTGGCGTAAGCCACAAAACTATGGGCTAGGCTTGTAAATGCCCTCGGGCAGATAGCCTAGTATGAACCTATGAACCTATGAACCTATAAATGCTCATATATTTAATCCTTCAAATGTCTCCCTGTTTGTCCTACATAAAAACTGGGACAAGATGTACAGAGGGCAAAATATATGAGATTTTTGGTATTACAATTACCATGACAAAAATAAACTACATTTTTGCCAATGTTATTCACCTGTATATTAGTATCCTCCAAAATTGCCCCACATTGGTTGCAATGCCCACGCTTCCTAGTACCAACCTGATGTGCTTTTGGATTTATACTATTCCTTTCAATTTTTTTCTTCAGGTTGTTACCTACACTATAAATGAACCTAGGTTCATTCCCTACAATGGGGAATAATGTCTCGTCACTCCTTAAGATATTCCAATTATTTTTAATTACATTTTTTATATCTTCCATGTGACTGCTATATGGTAACACACATGCCATGTTATATCCACCTTCCTCACCTTGTACATGATTTGTATCAATATTACTGGAGGGTATACCTAATAAAGGTTTGTATCTAGTGCCCCACTGTTTGCTAACATAATCTATAGCATCATTTATAACATAATCAGGGTATCCCCTTTCTCTAAACACAGTGACGGCTGGTGACTTCAAATCAAAGGGGGGCTGCAGGAGACAGCTGAATGGGTGGGGTCAATGGGGATGGGTGTAGCCAACTAGAAAGGGGAGGAGCTATGATCAAAACCACAAAAACTGTAACTTTAATTAAATACACTGCCCTGGGTGCCAAACTATCATTATGAGAGTCCAATAAAAAAAAAGGAAAGTGTAGAAGAAAAAAAATATTTCAATCCATTGGCTGCATGGCAGCTTACTTTATATCTAGATGGAAACAAAAAGGTTGTGAGGCATGAAAAAATAAATTACTTTTTAAATACATTACTGGAATGCCAGTTAAAATCAAGTATAAAAAAAAACAAGCAGCACTCAACTCAAACCACTTCTCCTTGCCCTACGGTTCTAATTATAATTTATATTCAGTTTTATTAAAGTACCAAGTAACATGCTGAAAGTAGCAATCTCTGTGATACCCCCACTTGTAAAAATGTTTCTTATCCAAAAAAGACCTGCTGCCTGACAACAACTATCTACTTGTTTCATGGGGAAAACATAATCAAAGTAAAAAATGAAAAGCAAACAGGAAACAAGCTCAACATACATTGCTTAAAGGATTACTGCACAGGATATGGACCACACATAATAGATTGGCATTCTATTTAGTTTGCAGGTAAAGCCTGTAATGAGCTCTTAAAATAATGTAAGTCTGTCCTTTATTACAAATTCTGTCATATGCACTTCAATACCCAAGGCTTATATGTTATCTAGTTATGTAAGTATTCTCTGCATGGCAACAATAGAAAGGCTTTCAATGTTGGCAATTCATTAACCGTATGCTTATTCAAACGTACTTCATCTTACAATCTCAGACAAGCTTACCAGATGGTCGTTAAAGCATTGCTACTTAAAAGCAGAGCAACAGGCACTTTCTGAATAATAAGCATAAATCAACAGTATAAAAATATGACAGAAACCAGAACATTCTGCAAAATCAAGGACAGATGAAAAGCCATTGTAGTACTTGTGTCTACCTTGGATGGGGGGATAGTCTGCACATTTACACTGCATAACTGTTCCTTACCTTGCTTGGACACATCCAGAGTCACTACATAGGGGAGTGGGGTGCAACAAGTATGTCACAATTTGAAATGTCTCTGGCTGACTGCGATGGCCCTGACACATTTGTCATACCTCTCAACCTCAGAGCAAGAAATCTAGACAAAGCCATACATAGAAGTGGGAAAAAGGCCCAAAAATAAGGACAATTTTTAAGTATTACTCTTATAAACTTAGAAAGATAATAGAATAGTAGGTCTTGCATTAGTATGAATTTTCTGAAGGGTATGAAATCTGAAACTGAAATGTCTGTCATTATTTTCTAACTTCAGTCTTTAATGATTTGCCACTAATTTGCCAAAAAAACACAATTTTATAAAAAATGGACCAAAAATGTGATTCATAAATATAAAATAGTCACACAATACAGCTGGGAACCTGCAAAGAAGGGACACTTTTTAATATTAGTGCTGCTAACTTGAGCAGCTGACAAAATAAAAGAATCTACATGCATTTCTGAAATAAAAGCAATCTATAACTGATTATTACAGTTATTTATTAATTGTAAACCCTCCATGTTTTCTTCCAAAATTGTCATTTTGCGGACAGATTATTAGGGGAAGAGCAACATTTTAAGCCAAAATCGGGTACAGTTGAGAGGTTTGGATATGCCTAATTCTATAAAGCAGTTTATTTGCATGTACCTCTTAACCTGTTAATGCAGGAAATCTGGACAAGGCCAAATATATTGGGGGAACTTATAAACAGTACTAAAAATTGCTCTTGTATAAACTGAGACAGTTGATAGAATAACAGGTCTTGCTTTAGCATGCATTTTTCTGAAGGTTATGAAGTCTGAAACTCAGTGTCTGTCATTATTTAGTGACTTCATTCCTAAATGATTTGACAGAAAACCACAAATTTTATGAGGAACAAACCAAAAATAAGAAGCAAAAATCTCTTCATTCTGCAAAAATCTGGACAGTTGAGAGGTATAGTTTAGCCGGGGCTCTCTGAGTTTGCTGCCCTCCCCCCCCTCACAAAATCATGGTCGAATGGAGCTTCCCCCCCTACAGCCATTCCAATGAACCATTACTTGGCTATTTCACCACATTTACCATAAACACTAACTGAGAAAAGCCGAAAAACAAAAACCATAAACACTAATGTGCATATTGCTTTACTTCTGCGATGATTTGGACTTCATTTGAAAGTTTTATTTGGCATTTTACAGTGCAAACACTAATATATATCATATCTGCTAAATAAAGCAATGCAGTCTCACAATGAAAACAGACTTAGCATTAAAACTTATCTGTCCTTGAAAACTCACATTCACTGAAACAGCACTGAAACCCACATTCAAAGAAAATACATTTTGCAAGTGGCAGATTAACTTTGGGTTTGGATTGTTTTCAAATCACAGGCCCCTTGCACACGATACACATGCTCTTCCATACACCTTCCTGATTGTATTAAATTATATTCCTTGTGCAATACAGTTTTAGAGGGTGTTTTAAATTTGTTTTGAAATTTTTCCAGTAAACAATGAAACTAAATGCATGCACCAGTAATGACAAAACTGCCCAATTCAGAACATTTCCATCATAAAAGTCTACGCAAACTTCTACAGTCCACCAGTATCAGTACATATGCACAATCTCTGAAGTAAAAGTCATCTAAATAATTCCACATTAAAGAGATCTGTAACTATTGAAGAGGCTGCTGCTAGCAAACAACTTTGTATTTCATTGTTTCATCTACAAATAAAGTGCCCGTTACCCTTGAGGAATAAATTGTCTATCTTACACTAAAAAAAAATGATAAGCTAACAATATTGCAATAGGGAATGGATGGCAAACAATAACAGGTTCATAGTTACTAGGTATCTTCACCAAAAAGGAGTGCAGCATCCACCCCCTTTGCAAAGTACAGTATCAGCAATGTATCTATCTACTGTGGGAGTAGAACCCACAGCCTTCTGCATCAAAAGCAAGTATACTACCTGTTGTGCTATTAACAAGGCAAGCAGATTCAGCAGAAGTAGCACTAAACTTTTGCTCCCCTGCAGCTCTCAGCTTCTTGTAAAATCTACTCACTCAGTTGTATCTCTAAACTTTGCAGCACAAAGAAATCTGGAAAAAGCCAAAGTTTATTGTGGGGGGGGGACAAAAGCCCAAAAACCAGGGACGCATTTTAAACATTGCTTGTATAATGTTGGAAAGTTGCTAGAATAAAATGTTGTGTTACCACCATACATTTCACTGCCAAGCCCTAAACCCAGGACCCTGTGCAAAACAGTCAGAGCAACATACCACTATGCCAAATCAGCTGTTTTGTGAAAGAGAAAGACGGAAACTTAAATGGCTACCATTTAGTGAATTCAGTTCTCACCACAGCACAGCTGTCAACCTCTTAGCACAAAACACCTGAACAAAGCCAATAATGGGTGAATACAGCCCCCAAACATTCAGTGAATTCAGTTCTCACCATAGCACAGCTGTCAACCTCTTAGCACTAAACACCTGAACAAAGCCAATAATGGGTGAATACAGCCCCCAACATTCAGTGAATTCAGTTCTCACCATAGCTGTCAATCTCTTAGCAAAAACACCGGACAAAGCCAGTAATGGGGAATATAGCCCCAAACATATTCAGCACAGCTGTCAAACTCTTAGCACTAAACACCAGAACAAAGCCAATAATGGGTGAATACAGCCCCAAACATATTCAGTGAATTCAGTTCTTACCATAGCTCTCAACCTTAGCACAAAAATCTGGATGAAACCAATAATGGGGGAATACAATCCCAAAAATAGGGGCAAATTTCAAATATCCATCTTATACACTTAGAAAATTGCTAGAATAAAAGTTTTTGCGTTACCATGCACTTTCTGAAGAATATGAAGTCTGATATTCAAATGCGTGTCATTTTTAACATTTATTAACCAGGAAAGTCTGACTTGGAACAAAAGCTAATTTTTAGCAGAGGCCCAGGGAGAAACACTCCAGATAAGACACAAGTCTTTGTAAGATGGGAGGACACTAGAGGAAACAAACACAGGGAGGGCATACAGACTCCACATAAAAGGTAAGGCACCCCAGCCAAAAATCAAACCAGAGAACCTGTATCTGTCAGGCAACAATGCTACCACTGCACCAATGCACTACCAGCTTTGCAAGGACACAAATACAGAAACCACAGGTTTTATGAGGAATAAAACAAGTATGAGGGAAAAATCTACAATGTTTTTACAAATGGTGGTGGGTAGGGAATTCAGGCTCCTGCCACCTGGACTCAAGGTACAGGGTTCAAGCCTTATTCTCTACCCACCACCATGTAGCACCTGGGGCATTTCACACACACACACACACACACACACACACACACACACACACACACACACACACTACCTGTCCTCCATAAAACGGCTGCTGATCCATGAATCCCCTGCCCTGTGCATGGGTCTCCTGCAAGAGATGGCTAGTCCCATGAGATTAGCAGGCTGGAGCCTCTTTCCTGCTGGTGATGCAGTCTCGTGACCATTTGGTCTGTGTGGTCATCACTGCACAGACCTCTGGGCTGGAAGGGTAGAGTTTCCTGCCTTTCCTATCCGGACTGCCTAGCAGAGCAGTCTGAAGCTCTGGAATGAGCATGCATGCGTGCATGGAGTTCTCAGGAACCATGCACGCATGCGTGGAGTCCGTGAATTTTTTTTTTTTATTTTATTTTTCAAAGTTTATTGTACAGGTGGAGGGCTGCAGGACAGGGGGGCTGCAGTCCTGCAGTCCTATAGCATGAGCCGCCCCTGTCTAAACATACAGCCTATAGTGTTCAGTTCCTTCAACATCTCCCCATGCTCAGATGTCATCCGAGCTGCAAGGATACATTGACCCTTAACAATATTGTTTTTTAATCTAACAGGATGACAGCTGTTATATTCCAAATAAGCATTACTAAATGTCTCCTTTCTAAAAATATTAGATTTAAACCCAGTGGATGTCAAGGTAATATAGGTATCTAAATATGCAATGCCTTCTGAACTGTACTGATGTGTAAAACTTAAATAAGAAGTGGAGGTATTGAGATACCGAATAAACTGTGGAATATCATTGATACCCCCGTCCCATACTATGAAGACATCATCCAAAAAATGCAAATATCGTTTGATCTGCTGCATGTATCTGCTATTAAAAATAAATTCATGCTCCCAATCTAATAGAACCATATTGGCATATATTGGGGCACAAGCAGTCCCCATAGCTACACCTTTGCTCTGTCTATAATATTCACCCTCATAATAGATGAAGTTATAATCCAACACAAGACTCATAAATTCTTCTATTAATTTAATTCTATCCCACGAGAAGTCATTGTATCTTCTAATACTATTTATAAATCTTTCCATCCCTTCATTCCGTGGGATACAAGTAAAAAGATCTTTTACGTCTATGGTAATCAATACTAAATTTGGTTTCCATATAGAAGGGGATAATCTACCTAAAAAATCCCACAAATCTTTAACTAAATGTTCTACATTGGAATAGATAGATTTGATCCAAGTGTCTATAACTTTTCCAAAAGGGAAAGTTTTCGACCTACTGCCCGAAATAATATGTCTAAACGGTGGATGCTGTACATTTTAGGTATACCTATAATTGTGGCTATTATAGGATGTTCCACCTTTAGAAATTGATATAATTCACAATCAATTCTGTTCTATCAAAAATTCTTCCAAATGGGCATCTATCCTTCCATAAGCTATATTAACCTCGTTGATAGAAGATACTTCATATTGCTCATTATCTTGTAATATTATTTGTATTTCATTCTTGTAATCAGTAGTCTCATATAAGACCACCCCTGCCCCTTTATCTATTTGCATTATTCTAATATTGGGGTCGTCACATAATTTACACATGAGTTTATATTCCTCCTTGTTCATGTTGTACAAAAAGGAATATTGTCTATTATTCCTGTACCTGTATATCTGATCCAAAACAACCTTCTCAAAACTACCCAAAGTGGGATGTAAATGGGGGGTAAATACACTTTTCTTATACAAAGGTGCAGACTCAGCCTTTTTCCTAGCACCGTTGAAATGTACTAATAAATTCAATTTCCTCAGATATAACTTAAATTGTATTATGTTATCCAGAATATTAAATTTAGTACAGGGAATAAATGTCATCCCCTTCCTAAATAACGCAAAATGTGTATCAGTTATGTCAAGGGAAGTATAGTTATAGATGAAGAAATTGTTTTGCCCATATTGTACATCATTATATTTATTAATCGGATACTTTTGGCCTTCTACCAATTGGCCCTGTGATTCTTGTATGGTTGGGGCTGGTGTTTCCACCGGCCTTTCGTATTCCTCACTTGAGGTTCTTCCCATTTGTAATCCTGTGCTAAAAAAGGCCTATATGTATTCCGCTTGTTATTCTTATTATAATGAACTGCACCAATAGTCTCCCCCCCATATTGATCTGGTCCAATCATGCTGGTCTTTTTATTCCAATTATACATACTGCCTTCCTGATATTGTTGCATATCTCTTTTTAATTTATCACACTTTCTTTTAAATATTTTTTGAGAGGCAGTATCAGCTATGCTGAATTGCTTATCAAAAAAATCCTGACATTGATCAAATGGTAAATCCTGTGTTATATTCCCATTCAATCTATCAACTTCCTTGGTAATCTTAGCTAATTTTTGGTCATTACATTTCATAATGAACTTCATGAAACTGAACTCAAAACTATCAAACACAGCATTACATTCAGCAATCAATTCTTCATTTAATTCAACTCCCATAGGGCGTTTAAAGAAACGCAGTCCCACCTGGACTATATGTAACTCAATACATCTATTGAGATATGAATTCTCTATTTGTAAACTTTTAATAGTATTTAACTTATGTCCAAAAACTTGAATCATGTCCTTCAAAGTCCCATTGTTGTCTGTACAAGAATTGTCCTGAACATGCAAGGCGGAATCTGTAAAAACAAAAGGATTCTCAAACAAAAAAATGTCCAGGACATTTTTGGAATTCTTGGTGGCCCGAGCTTCAACTTTATCCCCTAATATAGCATTAGAATGTTTAACAGTACCTGATACCGCCGTATTTGTTACCACCGAATAGGTGCGTTTCGGTACTGTTCTCTTTGGCTTAGCGCCGGAAATTAAATATATGTCCTCCATACTGCTGCCTCGATCAATTTATCTGGGACTGCTGAAACTTTTCTCCCGACCATTGGCTGTAACCGTACCATTAGAGGCCCCTATATTCTCCGGCTTGCCACTACAATTAACATCCACTTCAATGTTCCTTCCTGCAAGAGGAGACGTACGTAGGTCACCTGATTGCAAAGTCGATACACATTGGTTGCCCATATCAATTGTGTTCCCCGACTGGCTACACAGCTCTATTAATCTCGTCAATTCACCCTTAATAAAAGACATCTCCGACTGGAGTTTTTGAATTTCATCCTTCCTTATAGGTGAAAATATAGAAGGAAGTTCTTCCAGTGAATTCATGAAAAACGACTAATGACAAACACCTTCGAACTCAAATCAACCCAATAACAGCTGCTACAAACGAGTTCAAGAACCCACTGGCTGGGTGATATAACGAAATAAACTGAATAGTTACTATAGAAAAAAACAGGTTTATTACAATTAGAAAAACGGTTAAGCACTTTCATCTAATACAACTTAGACTTCATCAGAACCATACTTAAAAAACTCCACACGTTTAAATAAAACCACTGATCATTACAAATAATTATTCCACCAATCCCTATTCATTGTCTCCTCCCACAAATAAAAGTTCCATTGGTACTATCAAAATACAAGTAGACCTGCTGTATATTCTTGTGTATTTTAGGTATACCTATAATTGTGGCTATTATAGGATGTTCCACCTTTAGAAATTGATATAATTCACAATCAATTCTGTTCTCTATCAAAAATTCTTCCAACTGGGCATCTATCCTTCCATAAGCTATATTAACCTCGTTGATAGAAGATATTTCATATTGCTCATTATTGACAGGCATTAATGACTATATTTCTATTAAACCCATTTTGCAAGCTAAGGTGTGAATTTTCATTTTAGTTTCAGTTTTAGTTTTAATTACAGTTGGTAGGTTACAATAACACCAACATATGTTCTTATTTATTGGATTATAATCAGTATTTATGGATAGGTCAAATTATATAAGGACAGTGATTATTATATATATTGATTTAAAGCAGGTCTACTTGTATTTTGATAGTACCAATGGAACTTTTATTTGTGGGAGGAGACAATGAATAGGGATTGGTGGAATAATTATTTGTAATGATCAGTGGTTTTATTTAAACGTGTGGAGTTTTTTAAGTATGGTTCTGATGAAGTCTAAGTTGTATTAGATGAAAGCGCTTAACCGTTTTTCTAATTGTAACAAACCTGTTTTTTTCTATAGTAACTATTCAGTTTATTTCGTTATATCACCCAGCAAGTGGGTTCTTGAACTAATTTGAAAATCATGTTGTATTTAGCATTAAAACTCGACTTAATAAGTCACACAGTTCATTGTTATGGATGTTGTATATGCAACCTGAATTCTGTCCTTCATAAAAAACGTTATAGTTTATATTCTTTAAAAAGTTTTTAGATTAAGTAAATGTATCATTATCCCTTGGGTAATACAGTTAATAGAAGTTATCCATCTATTAATCTGATCATAAGAGGTTACTAGGCTAAGGGCCCTATAACCTTTTTAAGCCTAGCCATTCATGCCTCGATTTTCCCAATTATCAATGCTCATGGGCTAGAATGGCTTTGGTATATGCCTGCGCCTTAAGGTATCTAAAAACTGCTCCTGTCCATAAGGGCAACAGGTGAAAGCCAGTGAAAATTTGTGATTTGCCATCCATTGGTCTAAATTGTATTTGAATAGACTTAAGGGAGATTTTGTTTTACATGAATTGGGAGTCTGTTGCAGAGAGGGGGTAATCTCTGAGACACATACCTATCCCCACAATATGTTTTGCTTATGTCACAGGCAAGGTTTAGATCCTTAGCTCAGTTAATTCTAGTGCTGTTTGTTTTGTGAATGTGTAACAGTTCCATCAGGGCTGGATCAGAGAATGCCTTGTAAGTTAGACATAGTTCACTTCTCAGTATTCTATAAGAGACTGAGTACAAGGACAAAACTTTGGGGTGGTCTGCATAAGACATATTATTTGCACCATGTATTCTTTTAGTGAGGAACCTCTGTTGCAAATGCCTGGTCAGGTACATGCCAAAGGGTGCACTGTACTCGGTTATTGGTCTAATGAGGAATGAGTATATTGGGACTGTGATCTCCTTAAATCTAGATATCATGCCATTACTTATATGCTGCACCACATAAAAGGGGTTTCTTACTACCATGGAAACATGGTGATCAAAGCTCATGTTACTGTCAATTTAGCATACATAGTTAAGGATATACAGGGTGCAACGTGGGAAGAATATTTGCAAAAACGTTTAAGAAGACAATTTGTTACTAATCTATACAAAGGGGCTTATGCATTCTATAATGATACATCAGAAGACCCTATTAAATATATTTTAACAGGAAAAAAAGCAGATTTCTTTCATTTATAAGGTGTTGCAAGCAAAAATAAATAACTCTTGCACTCCCAGGAAAATCTAAGTGGGAAAGTGTTTTACACACATCTTTCACACCTGAAAAATGGAAGAGCAATGTTATAAGATTATGAAATTGCATGAATCTAGTTGTAACAGATCTATTCAGTAGAAAATTGTTTATTCTATCCATTACGCTTCTAATATACATTTTGATGGATTTTCCTTGTAGAATCACATAGCTGACATTGCAAAAATATGAAAGCTGATTTAATTAATTGCAGATGGACATGTCCTCAGATTGAATGCTATTAGAAATTAACTCATTCATGAATTTCTAGTTTATTATAAAAATGTTTCTTTTTCCTCATAGGATTTTTCTATTCGATATACATCACTTTTTTCCAGTTTATAAGCAGATTAGCATCATCCTAGCTTCAATGATTATCAGTTTATTTTCGAAAACTAGAAAATAGCACCCGTACCTGATTTGAATATGGCTAAATGGTGGTCTTTATATTGTAGAAATGTATATTCTCTGTGGAAATTAATTGATACCTAAATATCAGTACTCATTTATTTCTCTTTTTTTCTCTCCTTTTTCTTAATTCCTTTCTTTCTTGTATAATTAGTAATTTGTCTTGGGACTATGGGAAGCTTGCAAACCAAGCATTTGGACTACATTTTGCATTTCGGGAAGTACATTTAAACCACATTTACAATATTGCACATATTTTACCTTCTAAATAATTTTTGTGCATTGTGTTTGCTCTTTATCTGACGTTAAAGCTATTAATTTAAGGCATGTTTAAGGCATTTTTATAGTCTGTGTGGTTTTTTTTTGGTTTCTGTGCTGGGCCCCTACGTATTCTGACTACACCATCATTTTATTGCATTTTAGTAACTCTCTTCTGAATCTGAAACTACAGCTATAAATTGATTTAGATTTCACAGTATCCAATGTTATTTCTCTGAGCTCTCAGATTATTAGAATCACTCATCTAATTCTGTGTCATAGCCAGCTTTGGCCAGTGGTTTGAGTTGTAACTGGACCCCCCCCCCCCCTTGGTAGTTTACATTCAAGTAGTCAGACATCTTAATCTTGGGACTGCTGGAAGATTGGGAGCTTGGGAACAAAGCATTTGGACTACAATTTGCATCCCAGGTAGTACATTTAAACCACAATATTGCACGTCTTAGATTGTAAATCAGTTTTGTGTAATGTGTTTGCTCTTTACCTGAAGTTAAAGCTCTTAATTTAAGGGATTTTTATAGTCTGCAATGGTTGTTCTTTTTTTTTTTTCTTTTTTGTTTCTGTGCTGGTTCTAGATGTTCTGACTGGGCCCTCATTTTACTGCAGTTTTACTAGGTCTCTTTCGAATTTGTTCCCCACACACCATACTCCTGTTGTGGTTTTATACCTGGAGGCTTCTGAGCTTCCTGACCCTACTGTCTATCTTGCCTTGGAGGTCATCCCAGTCTCATATCCTGTATACCTGGTCCTAAAAGTTCCTCTCAATCTTATCTCCTCTGCTCATCTTACTAGTTACTGACAAAAGAAACTGGGAAGACCCCTCTTTAGACTGTTAGTGTTCTTTGAAATTGCCATAAAGTGTGTGTGTGTGTGTGTGTGTGTGTGTGTGTGTGTGTGTGTGTGTGTGTGTGTGTGTGTGTGTGTGTACGTTTGCATGTGCGCATGTGGGCACAGGCACACATTACTCACTGCTGGCCTGTCTGCCTTTGAATCACCTTGTAATTACTTGTAACTAGTTGTTAGATTTGTTTATTTGTTTCTGGTACCAGTAATGACAAGACTGCCCATTTCAGAATATTTCCGCCGTAAAAGACCCTCAAACTTTTGTCAATACAACCCACCAATATCAGACAATATGCACAATCTCTGCAGAAGAAAAAGTCACCTGAATAATTTCACATTAAAGAGATCTGTAACTACTGAAGAGTTGCAAACAACTTTATATTTTAATGTTTCATCTACAAATTCAGTGCCTGCTGCCCTTGAAGAATAAATTGCCTGTGTTACATTAAAAATAAATTGGTAAGCTAGTAATATTGCAATAGAGAATGGATGGCAAACTGACAATGGGTTCATAGTTATTAGGTATCTCATCCAAAGGAGAACAGAGTAGTGCTGGATTCGGCTCTTGTAGGAGTAGAAAGGTAGCCTGATGTATCTGAGTTGGAAAACATAGAGGGAGGCTTAAAGCAAGAATTACTTGTTGTAGGTATTTAATTTGTTTTGAAAACCTTTTCACTTTTAGCTAACTAAAGTGTGTTTTTACATTAAGAAGACTAGGATTGCAATTCTAGTAGCAGTAGAAAGGTAGCTTGGTTTATCCAAGCTGGGAAACACACAAGGGGGAGTAAAGGGACAATCGCTTATTGTAGCTAGTTGGTTCATTCTCATCTTTGGCAAACCAAGTGTGTTTTACATTAAGAAGACTGGGATGGCTGTTCTAGTGGCAGTAATAAAGTAACTTGGTTAGTCCAAGTTGGGAAACACACAGGGAGACTTATTACAGACTTAGTTGGTTGGTGTTAATCTGCATTTAAGAGCTACTTTTGTCGTGCTTTTAGATTAAGAAGTTCCAGGATAATCCATCTTGTGGTAGAAGGTGTTCTGGTCTCTCTGAGTTGGAAAGCATTCCAGGGAGCTCAAAGTGTAGTTGCTTATTGGCCGGAGGATACAGGAGTTAGTTTGCAACTTTTTTCTGTCTGCTATAAATTAGGCGCTTTTTCGCAGAACTGTTCACTGCTCAGTGGAGATTAGCAGTACCGTGTATAGTAGCAAACCTACAAAGCTAGTACTTAGGACTTCAACCTATGATACAGAAAGGTTTTGTATGGTGGTAAGCTTAGGGCAGCTAGTTACAGCATCAAACATCACTAATATCAGATCCTAGCCCTATCTAACATCTAGCCTTAACCCTAAACACCACTCTAGTGACCTGTATAAACACAAGTCCCTAAACCATAATAGCCCAACCCTAATACAGGCCCTGACAATACTGATTTGTAATTTCCTAATGTCTCTGTGGCCAGCTTGGTAGATATGAGCATCCTGAAACAATGTAGTAATTGTCTCATGTACTAATACAACCTTTTAATCCACAAAGAAACTAACAACATATGGGATTAATGTACATACATAACTTCCTTTCATGCAAAAATCTAGCTTACAAAGTTGTCAAAAACACCCACCTCCTTTACACATGTCATTCACCACAGGCATAGATCTTATTATGCTGAGGCATTTAAAAGAAACCTCTCCAACCTCAAAGACCTCCTAAACCATCAAACAGCAACACCTGTCCTCAGCAACCACTAAAGTACACATCAAAAGCAACACCTACCACCACACATAAGCCTATACACAATGATCCCCAAAGAACAAAGGCCATAAGACAACCAAACCATTTACCTAGTACTCTTGTCATAGGGATACTATTTTATGTCACACAGATGCCCCTCCCAACAAGATCTACATTAGCAACAAATACAACTCCAGGTTGGTTAAACAGGATGATGCCCTGGAGTTCATCCACATCCAAGTATCCATGTCCTGGCCAGCTACAGGTCATCATCTATGACCCACAAAGCTCACAACTCTTCCCTAGACCTACTACAGGCACTAACTATCCCAACAGATACCTTATTCATTTGAGACTTTAACTACCTCTCTATAGACGAGAAAACATACACACTGCCTCTAACTCACAGGCACATTTTCTGGACATTATCAACATAAACACCCAGGACCAGATATTGTGCACTTCAACCAGAGGACCAAATATATTGGACCTAGTATTCACCAACATGGGAGAGCATTGCACCCCCCTATCATGTCCTCATTGGTGAAGTCATATCACAAAGCTCCCTTGAAATAAAAATCAACCTGGCAAACCCAACTCAACCCATAACTGTTAGGAACTATTCTAATGCAAACTACATTTTATTAAGTGGCAGTTTGTCAAAAATCACAGCTCCCTCAAACCCTGAGATCACAGCTACCTATGCAGAATTATGTACAGAAACCATGTACAAATATGTAAATGGCTGCACTGATGCTGCTGTACCTACCAGAAGTAAGCCTAGATCTAACATCAAAAACAAACCCCACTGGTGGCATTATTACCTTAACAGGGTATATAACAAAAGAAAAAAGTCATGGCCAAAATCAGAAAGAGCAACCTGATTCAGCTAAACAAGAGACTAAAATGTCTAATTAAGTCCAACAAGGCCAATTATAAAGTCAGGATAGCATTCCAGGCTAAGGATAATCACAAGGCCTTCTTCAGCTGTGTCAGGAACCTTAAAAGTGACACTCAGCACTGTGCAGATCTAGTAGTAAATGGCACAGCCTTCACTGACCAGGGTGACATAGCAAATCTACTGGCTGAGAAATTTAGCTCTAACTTTACCCCCAGTCCCCCCCACTACCCCCTGTGAAATTCCTTCTAGCATACCCCCCTAACTATCAACAAAGAACAGGCCCTAGACTAAGGCCAAAAACACAGCATCAGTGGGACCTGACAAAATCCTTGGTTGTCTCCTAAACAGCCTAATACAAGCCTTAACAGGACTACGTCAGGCACTCTTCAGCTACAGCCTCAAAACAAGTTATGTGAAAGGTGAATGGAGGGTTGCAATGGCTATTCCTCTTCATAAGGGTGGACCATCAACTGACCCTGGGAACTACATATCCATCAATCTGACAAGTCAGATATATAAAGCCATGGAATGAATTATCGTGTAAATGGTCAATAAGGACATTGGCAACCTACAGACACTGGACCGATCCCATTTTGGCTTTGTTAAGGGAAGGTCTTGCCTACTCATCTAGTGGGCATCTTTGAGAGGGTCACCAAGACTATGGATGAAGGGAAAATGGTGCATATCGCCTACCTTGACCTGGTCAAGGCATTCAGTACAATATTCCACTTGGGTATTGTCGACAAACTCTCAGAACCAAGCATAAATCCCTACATAATTCACTGAATTTCTGGCTGGCTCACAGACAGGACCCAGTTCAGGATTAGTGATACAACCTCCACCAAGAGACTGGTCACCAGCAGAGTAACCCAGAGCCTGCTTCTGTATGGCGTCTACTTCTCAGAAGTAAAGGTTAATGTCAAAGGCCTCTGGCTCTCCAAGATCACAAATGACTCCAAATTGGGAGCTATCATATATTCCCCCATGACAGAAACTCCCTACAAGAAAGTTGAACATAAAAAAATGTCTGGTGCCAAAGTCATGTATTATAACTCAGTGCAAAGAAATGCATTATAGTGCCCTTTGGAAAATCATCAATCCAAACTAATTATTCCTTTGATAAAACACCCCTAACAGCCAACCCGATAGCTACAGATCTGGGAAAATGGGTAAACAATAATCTGGCCTTTGACTAGCACGAAGCCAAGATAGTAAGAAAATCATTCTATGCCTCCTAACTCATAAGCAAGGGTATGGTATCCAGGTCCAGGGAAGCTATAGTACCACTCTTCTCAGCCTTCATCATACCTATCATTGACTACAATGCTCCCTTTGACATGTCCCTAGCCAGGCACTTGTAAAAGTTAGAATGTCTTTAAAGTTTCCTCACCAGGAGAATCCTACTCAAAGTGCCTTAAGGCCTTATCTCTGTACTCAGTTTATGACACGTAATTGTGAGGCAGTCCATACCTAGCATTCAGGGCATCCTCACATCCAGTTCTAATGGATCTCTTGCACATCCACAAACCAAATAACAACAGAAGCACTAGATCAAAGGACCTGAAATTTGCCTGTGATATAAATAAAGCATGCTGGAGAGACCAATATGTGTCTCAAAGGATCCCCATACTGAAGAATACGTTCCCCATCTGTGTGACGCAGAGTTCATCCCCTGACACTATTCAGATAGGAAATTGCAAATTCAATCCTGGTCTGGACCCCATGTCTCTGATGAACAGAGTTCAACAGTAAGTAAATTAATCTGCAATTAACATACCCCCACATCACCCTTAGCCACCTTTTTACTAACATATCCCACAATATACGTATCCAAAGAACTGGAGGACAAAACCGGGTTGAGTTGCATGGCTACGCTTATAAAGACCCTGGTGGTTGTTAGCCAAGTATAAACCTATAAACCTATTATAGCATTATATTGCATTATTTCTTGGTATAACTATTCAATAAAATAATAAAACTCTGATGACCACTTTTATGGTTATCAACAACTTTTAATAAATGTGTGTGCGCACGTGTGTGTGTGTGTGTGTGTGTGTGTGTGTGTGTGTGTGTGTGTGTGTGTGTGTGTGTGTGTGTGTGTGTGTGTGTGTGTGTGTGTGTGTGTGTGTATGCGAGTGTGTGCATGTGTGTGTGTGTGCGTGTGTGTGCGTGTGTGTTAAATTAACTCAGACAGGACTGCATCTATTTTTGTACTTATACATTTCTCCCTCACTAACTGTAATTCCCTTCTTCCTTTGCACATTTTTGACTTACAGACGTACACTGCTGTTATAGTAATTTTGTTAAGACAGAACCTGTCTTAGATAAGCTGTCCCCTTCTTTTCTCCCACTTCTTCCTTCACTAGATCCCTTGTACTCTCACTCCACTCTTTCCACCTTGTGCCTGTGCTGATATCTTTTTCATCTTTCCCCATGCCTATTTCCTGACTACTTTATCCTTTACACAATTATTACAGTTACTGCAATCTAGGCAGTAGAACGGTTGTGCAAGTTAGAACCCAAAAACTGGTGCAGAACAAGGATAGGCAGCACAGCTCGAACTGAGAAAATAAGTTTATTATCAAAACACACTGGATACTCTTAACATATAATGGTTAAGCGCTTTCATCTGCTATGATACAGACTTCATCAGAACCATAATAACCAATCAAATAATGGTTTATATACTTAAATTAGGCGCCAAAAAATGCACTCAATCCATTTAAAGACATACTCCAATATTTAAAACTGTTTAAACTATGTGCATATAAACAAAACTCTATATGCATATAATACAAGGTGTAGACATTAAAATGTAAATATAATTATGAAAATATAAACATAAACAAACATTTACTGCATATAAAAACTTGCTAAAATATATGCTAAAATATATTGAAATATATTGAAATATACTAAAATTTACACTTATTCTAAAATAAGAAAAGGTTTTATACTAATATATTCATTGATTCCCGGGGAGCTAGTGGCATTAGTTAATATCTGCCATTTATTTTCTTTTTAAGCTAATATAGCTTTCCAGTTCCCCCCTTGTATCAAACTATCCACTTGTTCTATAATAGAAAACTTAAAACTGTGGGAGTCCCCTTTGTCACTAATATGTTTAAATAAGGCATTATTTTTATCTTGAACCTGGATCTTATATAAATGTTCATATATTCGCTTCTTTAACTGTCTCTCAGTCTTTCCAATATAAAATGCAGGGCAGGCTGAACAAGTCGCAAGATAAACCACTTGTTTGGTATTGCAATTGCCTGCCCTGCATCTAATGGTTGTTCTATTGATATCTTCTAATCTAATGAGCATCGCTTCATTGATAGCTCTGCATTGTTTACATGATCCACATTTCCTCGTTCCTGTGTATCTCTTTTTTGGATTATTGGTTGCCTGTTCAAGTATCCTTTTTATATTAGGTGCTGTTTTATATACAAAATTTGGATGGCTTCCCAATGTTGATCCAATATTTTCCGAAGCTGTAATCACCTCCCAATGTCGTTTGACTATCTCCTTAACATATTGTACAAATGGAGTATACATTAAAACACATACTCTATTGTTGTTCTCACAAACCAAGGTAGTAGTGTTTATGTTACTATTGTTATTTATTTTGGATACCCTACCCAATAAGGGTTGATATTTGGTACCCCAATATTTATAAACATATCCAACAACATCATTCAACAAAATTTGAGGGTAACCTCTATTTTCAAACATATTATGTATAATTTGTAACTCATTTTCCATAATTTCCTTAGTGGAGGACATTCTCGCAGCCCTGATACACTGTCCTTTGAATACATTTTTAAACACATGTGGAGGATGATTACTGCTGAATTCAATATAATCATTGGAAAAAGTTGTTTTCCTGTGAATTCTAGATGCAAACCCTCCATTACTATGACTAATAAAAGTGTCCAAATAGGCAATACCCTCGTCACTGATGGTGTAAGTAAACTTGAGAAATTCTGTTGTACCATTAATATACTCAATAAAGGAACTGATGGTCTCCTTGGTGCCCTTCCATAAAATAAATATATCATCCAAATATAGAGTATAAAAAACGATATCTGAAAAATATATACTCTTGAATAAATATTCAGTTTCCCATTCTACCATGACTAGGTTTGCAAAAAACGGGGCACATTGCGACACCCTTAGTCTGTCTAAAAAATTCACCTAGGAAGAATATATAGTTGTGATCAAGCACTAAACCCATCATATCTGCACCTAAACATACATTGTCCCAACTCATATTGGAAAAATTCCTCAAGCTATTACTAAAAAACTCTAATCCAATTTCTTTAGGTATACACGAGAACAAGTCTATGACATCGATAGTTATAAAAATAAGATCTTTATTCCATAAATTTGGAGTCAGTTTACTCAAAAAGTTCCAGGAATCTTTCGTAATATGAGTTAAATTCTCATAAACATGTTTTGTCCATCTATCTATAACGACACCCATGTTATACATTTTAGATTTTGAACCCGAAATAATAGGTCTAAAAGGGGGGTTTCTAATACTCTTGTGAACCTTAGGTATACCTATGATATTAGCCAAAACTGGATATTCAGCTTTCATAAAAGAATACACTTCATAAGTGACTCTATTGTCTATCAAATATTCCTCTAAAGCTAAATCTATCCTCTTGTACCCTATATTGATCTCATTGATGGAAACAACTTCATAATTACCAGAGGTATATAATATATTATGAATAGCTGTGTTGTAATCAAATGTATTATACAAAACTATACCCCCCCTTTATCTGGTTTCATTAAGCGTATTTCCTTATTACGTAAAATATGGTTCAAACAAAACCTCTCATCAATGGTTAAATTGTCCCTGAAAACATTTTGATACATACTTCCTATTTTAATATTTTTGTTTAACCAATATATATCCTTACAAACCATCTTTTCGTAATTAGCTATTTGTGGATTCATAATGGGGATATATGAACTTTTCTTCCTTAAATCATGTGTTACTACAGGCGTACCACTTCCCTCTTGTTGTTCAAACTGTAAGGCTAAATTTAGCCTTCTACAAAATAATTTCATTTCTTTAATACAATCAACTAAATTGAAACCTATGTTAGGAATGTATTTCATTCCTTTACTAAACAATGTAAAAAATTCATAAGAGATATCCATTTCAGTGTAATTAAATACATTAAATCCATTAAAAGTGAATAGAATATTTGATCCCCCCAAAGACTTATTCACATTGTCATAATTTAATCCATATTCACTGTGTATAGGAATAATTCCTTCACCTGACCGATTATCTATTGACCTACTTAAGTTGGATGTATTAGTTCCCATATGCTTTGAGTCAGGGTCCTCCAAGATCACTATACCATGATGTTGTTCAGAATGAATTATTGTTGTCTCCTGTTCCACTGTGTGTTTTGTTTTTTCGGAGCTGGATAGTATCTGCCCCCCTGAAAATTCATATCCTTACTTAATTGTTCCGTCCTATTTCTATAACTCTGATGTCTGTTGAACCCGAATGCTGATCTATCCTGTGGCCAAATATATGCTCTATTAACGTGATATAATTCTAAATCACGCTTTATTTTTCAATTTTTTTTCTATCATAAATGATTTTTGCTTTATTTTCTGCTGTTTGAAATTGCTTATGATATAATTCCTTCCACTGTTCAAATGATGCATCGTTCACAATATCCTGATTCAATTTTTCCACCTCCCTCACTAGAACAGATAATTTCTCATCATTTAATTTCATCAGCGTTCTCATATATTCATAACCAAAGCCATCAAACATTTTATTAAATTCATTTATAATGCTTGTTGTATAATCAACCCCCAAGGGTAGTTTAAAAAATCTCAGTCCTTTAGGAACTATATGCAACTCTATACATTTAGTTAAATAAGCATTATCTATTTTAACATTTTTAATAGCCAATAATTTCTTTCCTAAAGCAAAAATCTTGTCTTTAATAGAGTCCGTCCCCAAACTAGGAACTCCCTCATTTCTTGCAACTTGATAACGTTCATCTGCATTCATAAACTCATATTCATCACACAGAAACTGGTCAAAAACATCATTTACGTTTGTACTCTGTTTTTTATCGTGTAAGACATTACCAGTGTCAATTTTGCCCAAATATTTGTTGCTTAGTTGTTTAATATAAGGGCTAGAAGCTACTTTATTAACAGTACCTTTAATGTGTGCGTTTTGCACCTTCGTGATGGCAGAATAAGTCTTCACTGGTTGCTGACATTTAGATCGCGCTCCCATGTGCTTCACTTCGTCTCTGGTATGAAATAAACTAAAGTCGAATGTAAACTCATTATCCGATGAAAGAATAGTATTTGCATTTCGATTTATAGATTCAATAGAGTCCTGCAATGACTGCACGCCATCATTACAGACGCACGCTTGTCCATTAGGTTGTGCAAGTTAACCTTTGCACAAAGCCTAGGTAGCATCTAAGCTGTTTATTTTCTACTGCTGGCAGACCCTCTTTCCTCTTAGTCTTTCAATGCCTATCCTAACAGATCCTCCTTCTACTCCTACAGTGTAGATGGCAGATAGACATACCGCACATCTTTGTACACAGACTAGGTGGCAGATAGGCTGATCTCCTTCTCTTATTAGGCCCTTTTTTGCTTATAGTTCTACTCCAGCAGTCTAAGCAGCAGCTAGACTCTGCAATTTAACCTACGTGCAGATTATAGGGGGAAGATAGGTTGATGTCATCCATCTCACGTCAGATCCAAAATCATCACTCTGTATTACAAAGTATTTTGACTATACTAAGCAAGTGACATATCAAATGACCAATCTAGCAGTTACCTGGAACTGAATCTTCTGTTTTTATTATTATATTTATTGGTCTACTTATTTCTTTTATTTATTTATATTTGTTTACCCAGGTAGTTCACTGATCAATATAATGACCAGTTTCAGACTTACCCAAGATGAAATACAAAACATTTCACAAACAAAAAATACAAAAAAATGTAAGCAATAACAGAGTAGTTCAAATTAATTAACTTAGAACAATATTGTATATATAAATTCTAGTCAACAAGCACAGTGCAATGTACAATCAAGCAGAGTGTAATGTACAATACACAAATTAGTTTCTAAAGTGGGTCAATCTTCAGTAAACCTTGAGATAGGACTGGAGAAAAGACTTGGGAAGAAGCTAGGTTAGGTGATAAGTTCTGTGTTATAGCAGGACCATTTGGCCTTTATGAAGACATGCTTTTTGAGTTGCATTCTGAATTTGGACTAAGTGTTGATTTCCTTTTTGTCGATGGGAAGAGCTTTCCAAAGAGTAGGTGCCTGAGAGGAGAAAGCATGTGCAGTGCTGTGGAGTTTGGTTCTAGGGGTAATGAGAGTTGGTGTGACAGAGCATGTGCAGTGCTGTGGAGTTTGGTTCTAGGGGTAATGAGAGTTGGTGTGACAGAGCATGTGCAGTGCTGTGGAGTTTGGTTCTAGGGGTAATGAGAGTTGGTGTGACAGAGCATGTGCAGTGTTATGGAGTTTGGTTCTAGGGGTAATGAGAGTTGGTGTGACATGTGAGTAGTGTCTCAGGGGGTATGATGAGTTTTTTTCATGAAGTCTAGTTGCAATGGGTGTAAATGTGTGGAGTTGGAGTAATTTGTAGAGTTGGGATCCTAAAAGTAAGTTAGATCTTGTCTTATGACTAGCCATTTGGCATTTTCTAGGGTGATACAGTGATGCTGACAAAAAGGCAAGTTTGTAATGAATCAACAGTAGAAATAGTTTGGAGTATGGCAATGCTTTTCTTGATGGCAGAAGCAAAAATTGGAAGCTTATATTGAAGTTAAGAAAAGACAATGTAATTATTTTTATTTTTATTTATTTTATTTTTACATTTGTTTGCCGGGTTAATCTGACTGGGCCAGTGGCCCCTTTTCAGCATAGACCCAGGGGAAAAATCCCCCAAAAGATAAACAGATAAACAGAAAGAGCAAATAAAAAAGATAAGACTTAAACAGAAAAGTAATAAAAAAATAAGCATTGTACAATAATGAAATCAGACCATATTATATATATAAAATCAGAATAAGTATATATACATACAGGAAGCTAGTTTGGACAGAGTAAAGGTAAGGTGTATAACAGAGCCAAGCAAAATAGAGACAGAAATTATTCAGGGGTAATACAGGAACAGAGCCAGTTGTTAGCTAGATGCTCTTTAAGAAGCAGTTTGAATTTAGAGGTGGAGGGGGTATTAAGAATGAGTTGAGGAGTGCAGTTCCACATTTTTGCTACTTGACCTGAAAATAATGATTCACCAAACGAGTTATTGGCTTTCATAACTTGTAATAGCAGTTTATTAGGAGTGAGTAGTGTCGTAAGGATGTACTAGATATATTACAGCGGGGCCGGCATTAGGTTGGCATAGGATGCTGTGGACAATAGCTAAAGTTCAAGCCAGTGTAATTGTTTCAGAACAGTACAGTTGTGGATTCTATTATGCTGGCCGGCAGCAAAAAGAGCAATTTTGTGGTAGCATGTTTCAAGTTTAGCTAGGTTAATCTTCCTCAGATTTGAAAAAAAATGGGTGAGGCATATAGTAGTGTGGAGAGGAGGTGTGTTCTGGCAAGTGCTTGTCTAGTTGATGAAGTGATGAATGTTCTAGACCTATATAGACATCTAAGTTTAATATGTACTTTTTTAATGGTGAGGGCAATGTGTTTATCATATTTCAGGCCAGAATCTATTGTGATACCAAGTTACTTAGTGCTATCTACTGGTTCAATTATAGTTCCATTGGATGAGAGTATGTGTATTGATGACGGGAGAGTTGGGAGTTTGTTATTATTTATTTCAATTTCTTTGCCAATGCTACTCATGCTGGCTGAGACAGAAAAGGAGACATTTTATTGGCCCAGACGAGGAAAGGGTTTATTTTGGCTCTCACTTTGTCTGTGTGGAAATGGAAGTTTAGTGACTAGTCATGACATGATCATAGATATTTGAAGGCTAATGTTGCCTCTATAGGATGGTTGTAAAAGTCAAAGTTAGTTAAAGAGTCTGGTGCTTGGCAATTTTTCTGTAGAGTTCCAAAAAGCATAGTTTTGGTCTTGGTAGGGTTGAGAGCCATTGATGCAACTCATGTAAGTCTGACTGGAGATGGCATTAAATGTTCGTGTGAGAGTAGTAACCTGATTTGTAAATGACTATGTCATCAGCATAGAGGATAAGTGGAAGTCGGGGGGGGGGGCACAAGGAAGTTTGTTAATGAATATAGAAAAGAAGAGGGGACAAGAATGGATCCTTATGATACAACTTTGGGAACAGGTGCAGATTCTGATAGTTAGGGTACTATTTTAACTCTGAAGTGTCTGTCAGTGAAGATGTTTTTAAACCAAAGAGTGGTGTCTGGACTCATACCAATTTCAATTAGTTTGTTTTGGAGAAGGTCATTGGGGTTAAATGCTTTTGTCGGGTCTATAACTAATATTAATGAGTAAGTGGCTATGGTGACCCAACATATATATATATATATATATATATATATATATATATATATATATATATATATATATATGTGTGTGTGTGTGTATATGCATATATATATATATATATATATATATATATATATATATATATATATATATATATGCAGTTTACACATTAATGACCTCAATTTACTCTCTTTCAGATTCGGTGCTTGAAATGTTTGAACAGACTTTATATTACACGCTGCACTTGTGTCACATTAAAACACCAATATGATTTGTAATTTTATTCCTCCCATATTTCACTTACATCCTCTTATTACAAATTCCCTTTATTGCTTTCTTGTGTCTAGATAACATTGTGTACAGTATCATTATATATTGTACAAACAAAAAAACTCATTTTCATAACTGATTCCAACATATGCATTTTTTCAGTTGCAAATGCATTTCACTTTTTTGCACATACTAGCAAAATTATTTCTTTTGTTACAGCTTCAACACATTTGTTTCATTATAAAACATTTAGTGTTATATTGCACGTCCATACATCATGCACAAATGCACAGTGATACCGTTCTTATGTTTTCCATGCTTCCATGCATGTCACAATTCTCACAACTCATTTTATTCTATTTTACTAATTTTCTCACACAATTTGACAAACTTCAGTTTCCTTTGTCAGCTCTTTCAACAGGTAGCAGAGTAAATCCTCTTGTTCCGTATATATAGATATATGTGGCATGTTATCTTCCATTAAGTCTGCTTATCTCAGTAATCTTACTCTTATGTGATATTTTAATATTAATTTTGTCTCTCACCAATGAATCATGTAACATACCACACAGTCTTTGGTTTGATTCCCTGATTCAGTAGCATGATCATCAATACCTTCCACTATAACTTGCCCTTTTATAAAGAATAAACAGATATATAACAAATCATTTCTCATTTCAGACTAATGATAGCATTTCTTTCTCATCAGTGCAATTATTTCTCTCTCTCTCTCTCTCTCTCTCTCTCCTTCTCCCAAAGCTCAAATGTACTATAAATTTTCACAGCCTCTTCACCTGCAGCATACAGGAACATAGCACACAGTGACTTTTCCGGCTTCTCACATGTACTGCTGATAATCAAGAATAAATCACAGTAGCAATACACAGCTACACACTAAATGCACTAGAAGTCTTTTCTAAACTGCATTTAGACAAACACACATTCACAATTCAATGACTGCTAGATTCAAACCTGCAACATATTTAGTTATGTAGTCGCGAGAGCAGAGTATCAGCAGCCAGTGCCACAGGCTAAGTCATACAACAGCTGTGATATAGTTCATTTTTGAAAGCATGATGTAACCATTGTGTTTCAAAAACTGGGTATTGGCTGAGAGTAATAAAAATTTAAAGGGTAGTCCTCTGACAGTGAACACACGTCCCCTTAGTCGAACTTTACATAAGGGGATTTGTAACTGAGCCAGTTGTACATGACATTCACACTATTTAATCAGTGTTGGATTTCAACCCCCTACCTATCTAGTTACACAATCTATAGAACACAGTATTAGCTCTAAGCATCACAGGAGAAGTCTAATGTTTATAGTGAGAGACTGCACTTATGAAAGGATGACTTCATCACTCTCTTGCACAGAAGATGTTTGTGGTAAAAGTATGATAAGGGGATGGGGAGTCCTTTGATTCTTCCCCTGACTAAAAGATGATACAGCACAGCTGTTCTGGAAGCTATAAGCACCTGATATTAAAGCCTTACACCCATCTTCACCACTGTGAGATTTGAACTTAATGCCTATCTAGTTACACAATCTAGAGACCACAGTATTAGCCACAAGCACCACAGGAGAAGTCTGACTTTTATAGTAAGATACTGCACTTATAAAAGGATGACCTCATCAGTGTGTTTTAGAGAGGATGTTTGTGTTAAAAGTAGGATAAAGTGCAGAGAGCTGTGTCCAAAGTTAAAATCTTCTCCTGAGTGGAAGAGAACACAGCATATCTGTTGTCGATGCTTTACTTACCTGTCACTAGAACCACACACACAAGTTCAACACTGTCAAATTCAAAACACCTACCTAAATAGTTGCAACATCTACAGTACACAGTATGAATTGCAAGTGCCACAGGAGAAGTCAGCCTCTGAAGGAAAAAGAGTATACTTTTGACAGGATGAACTCATCAGTGTGTCACAGAGAAGATGCTTGTAATAAAAGTAGGATAAAGTGCAGAGGGAGCACTGTCCAAAATTAAATTCTTCTCTTGAGTGGAAGTAGGCATAGCACATCTGTTGCTGAGACTTTACTAAACTGTAATTAGAATCACACACACACACACACACACACACACACACACACACACACACACACACACACACACACACACACATTCACCACTGTGACACTTAAACCTAGTTACACAATCTAGAGAATTCAGTATTAATTGCAAATGCCACAGGACAGCTCTGACTGTTAAGGGGGGGAGAGTGCATTTTTGACAGGATGACCTTGTCAGTGTGTTGCAGAGAAGATGCTTGTGATAAAAGTGGAACAAAGTCCAGAGGTAGCTGAGTCCAAAGTTAAACTCTTCTTCTGAGAGAAAGTGGACACAACATATCTGTTGTTAAGGCTTTATTAACCTGTCACTAGAACTATACACACAAGTTTCACACTGCTGTATTTGAACCATTTACCTATCTAGTAATATAGGCTAGAGAACACAGTATGAATTGCATGTACCACAGCAGAAGTCTGATTTTAAGAATGTGAAAATGCACATTTGTAAATATTAAAACTTCACTGTTTCGAACATCAGCTACCTTGCATCACAGGTTTTGGGACAAATACATGTGTCTGGACAGGCCAATGTAACAGCACTGTGCTTGTCACATGTAATTGCATACTCTTCTGCTAACATCTATATGCTGTCATTCATGTACATTGCATTACTGTGAGGGACATGTACTGTTTTACAGTATAGGGTGTCACAGTATAGGATGTCAATGACAATCACTATTGTAAAACCCCGCATTGTCAAGCAAGCATTCATGATAGTTCATCCTGGGATAATTGTATGCAAATTGCAATCATTTATGTCACTCTCAGTTGTCTTGGCTCATGCTTGTGCAATGTGCATTGAAAATACAAGCAGACACATCCTAAATATGACAGTGCACTTCTAAATAACATTGAAGGATTATGTGTGAAAAGGTTACACACCATTGTGACAAACTTACAGGTGTAACTGTTGGACTGCAGACATACATTACAAGACTGAATTAATTGAGTCAGCATCACTGTGAAATTCTGATAACTTGGTTACAAATTCCAGTAACACATATATAAGTTGTGCAACCTACTGACATAATTCTTTGTTGTAATTTTCTTTTTAACTCTCTCCCTTAACTGCAGCACTGGGAGGCTCATTTGTGCTGCTGATGGCAAAGCATTGCAGCAGATGTAATCATATCTTGAGGTGTTGAACTTACAATGGGAATTAGCACTACTCTATGCTGCTCCATGCCAACCTTCACACAAATAAGCAGTATACATATAAAACCATGTATGAATCTGATGGAATACAAAACATACATGTGTTATGGTCATGTTCATTGTGTCATGACTTACAAATTTGTCATAACAGTTGCAGCCCTTCACTCCTGATGTGTGTGATACTGGTGTATTATCAAATACGTAATGGACAATACGTGTTATTGCTGGCAGAAACATGGCTTAGGGAAACAGTTTTGAATCAAGGAGGTTTATTTGATGACACAGAAGGGGTGAAAAGAGGTGGACAGTTTGTGAGAGGAATACACATACAGACATACTAAGAGATTAGTTTATAGTTAATTTCTGCACATATTTATGTTGTTACTCTTCAGTTTATCATCATAATTATTCAGGCAAGATCTGTACAAGACAGTGTTCCTGACAGGGAGCAGCACATTAATACAGCAGCAGGATAACAATGTGTTAAGAAATTGTGTAGCCAACAGTTGCACCCACAGGAGTCATACAAAACATTAAAGAACACTTTGGCATACATTTGGATTCCAGCCTTGACAGTTTTCCAAAAAAAATCTACAGACCTGAGTATTCGCTATCCACACCACAAAATAATTCCTACTTCACAAATTTCAAAGCTGACAACAGATTTAAGAAATGGAGAATGTATGTTTTAATCTTCATTGCACTCATGACAACTGTAAAATCCCATAATATGCACTTTACATCCAGTAGCATAATAAATATGTCACAGTAAAAAGTGATGATACACAAGTGGGAACAGCTAGAGATATGGAGACACGGATAGAAACACACAAAGAATGTTAAATGTTTCTTGGCCATTAGTTAACATCTTTGTGGTGTACTACTGGAATATTTTTTTCCTGATAAGTACTCTGTCATGTCATGTACAATAAAATGTTTTCAATACAAAGCCAGCAGAGCACAAAAAGTAGACACAACTGAGAAATGAACAGGATAATGGTTGCTTACTAAGATATGTAGACAACACTTACACACGTAATACCAGTATAAATACTTTACATATGACTTCCACATATTTCTAAATTTGAACACTTATCACTATGCCAAAAGCATTTTACAAGCATGTAAAGTATATCAACACACCACACAGAAAATGTGGCATCACAACCTTAATTGTACTGGTATGAAGGAGCAGTCATAAAATAATGAGGCAAGGCAGAATGTAGGCATTAGGCTTCATCACAATAATGGCAATTTGAACATTACATAAGGTGTACATTACAGCTCGAAGCATACTAACTAATCCAATGCCGAATGCTTTCTAACAGTACTTAAAAATGGAACATCCTACTTGGTGTATATTCATCTTTTCAACCTGTTCAAGAGAAGATTAACTTGACTGTATGTAGCTAAACACAGTGGCACTAAGGGCACCAGAATAATGTGTCTGAAGACAAAACTCACAGAATTTTACCAAGAGCTGTGTGCTTCCATTTCCCCTAAGGTACAGCTGCTGCTTGGTGCCAGGCACTGAGCAACTGCTGAGGAGACAAAGTGATGACACAGAAAGAGGAACAGACACAGACAGGGGGACAGGGAGGCAGGGAACAAGTAGGTTATGACAAAAGCATGATAATTATGGATCAAAATAGTATGTAGGCAAAGGCTACACAGAAAATAGTATTCTAATAACAGTCAACAACAGTTTGCAAATGACTGGATTAGAGCCCTTGAAAATATGCAAAAAGCTATAGATGTGAGCATTACCTCACCACACAACTAAGGAACTTCTACTTAAACCAGTTTAAATCACACAATTGAAGGGACACTGAAGCAGAAGGGGTGAACAGAGAGAGAGAGAGAGAGAGAGATGGAGAGAGAAATAACAGTTTTCTTTATGGTACATTTAGGATCATCTTTATGGGGTGCTACTCTTATGTTTTTCCCTCATTATTAACCTGTCATGTTTTGTATAATAAAGTGCTTACTATAGGGAGCAAGACAAGGTAGGTGAGTAGGAACAAGATTAAGACTTAAGCCAGATAAATTTGGTTTACTGAGTCTCCATGTTGGGGATGGAATATTTGTGCAAATGCTTTCTTAACACTCAGTTCAAATAATATGTTAATGAAATGTAACTGGAGATAAATACAGATGTTTGCATTTAAACATATGACAGGAATATAAAATATCATTAAATACTAATTTGATGTGCAGCTGTAGTTATACCCATGACTCTATACAAAAACATCAGTCTACAGACAGGGAGTTATCTCAGCAAACCACATAAGAACTTCTAGTTCATTACATCCAGCAGCCTAAGAACTATTAGAATAACTGTTTTAAAGTAGTGTAGTGCTTTTACTTTTTGTTCCTATGGAGTAGCAGATTTAAGCACATTTGTGTGAAGTGAACATTGCTAGTGTGGCCAAAATCAAAATCTTCAGATTTTACCATGGGAAGTTAAATGCCAATCACTATCTCTCAGCAGGGGTGCATGATGCCAACCTCTCCACAAATGCAGAGGACAAAAAGTGAAGGCTTTTCAATGGACCATTTCTGGCCATGTGTGTTGTGTGTTATTCTATTTTGGGACTAGACTAAACATGTGAAAAAGAGGTTGATAGGACAGTGGTGTAAATGGAAGGGCAAGCAGAAGGTAGGACACAATACAAGAATTTGCAGGAGGGTGGTGGGACAGTACCATAGCCATCCACGTCTTTAGAATATAAGTTTAGTATTGTACACATAATTTTATAACTTTGGAGTCACAACACCAGGGATGGGTGACAACAACAGAATAATGTTGTATAGCCAATCGGACAAAATGAAGTGTGTTAAAATGACATATAGGCAAAGTAGAGAATTATGTATGAGGAGTATTTTTTTTGTTGTTGGACAGATGTCGATTGTTTTTTTGTTTTGAGAGAGGAATGTTGTAGAACTAGGTGATTAAGAATGAGAGGGCCAGGTAGGTAGGGTAGGTTAAGTAGCAGGCACACACAAGACATACAAGACAAACAGGGATTGTTGGGGAACATATGACTGGAGGTGGGTAGGGGGCATGAGGGGTGCATCCCTATCTAGGTCAAGAACAGTGAGAATGTAGTCTTCATCAGAGAACTGTCATCACTGTTTCCTGTGTCAGTTGCCTAAGTCAGTGCCAAATGTGGCAGCATTTTGGCAATACAATGCAGGACCTTTTCAAACTTGCATATCTGGGCACCAAGTTCCCTCCCCATTATGCCCTCCATTTTCCCTCTAAGTTCCTGACAGGTGACAAAATTGCTACCTCTGCTACTACTACTGCTCCCAGAGGTTAGCAGTGCACCAGCAGCTGGAGCAGAGCTACCTGACACAGGTGGAACAGGTAGGGAAGGAGTTATGGATGCAACACTAACAGGTTCTGACCCAGATGTGCTGGGTGTCAGTGCTGCATGTGGTGGTGCCACCACAGCCACCTGTGACGGTATGGAGGGCAAAACCACAGTGGTCCATCTAGCTCCCTGTGCTGATGGTCATTTGGTTTCAGCAGCAATGTCTTAATAAAAAAATATATATATATGAAAAAGAGAGAGAGGGAGATGGGGTGGGGGAGACAAAAAAGGGAAATTAGATCAATGCCATGTCACATAAACCTGTGTAAGAAACAAATGTCTACACCTTTGCAACATCCAGATATGATAGAAAAGTATTAATGTGTCAAAAAATCAATCACAATGGTATGATATAACAAATAGAATCAAATATAATCATATATTTGACTGCGACAGATCAGATATATGCTTTCACAGTTAATAACTGCATTTGCAAATATTGAATTGTTAATATCATGCAGTATTGCACTTAACTTATAAATATTATCCTGTAAAACAATCTAATGCCTGTTTTGAGATATTGAACCCCCACACAATTAATCTGATGTACTCATTGCCTAGCGCAGTAACCAAGAGCTATTGGAGCAGGTATGTAGGCTTGATATACAATTTATGATATGTCTGCCCAAGATGATACATAGTGACACACTGAAAATACTTCTCTTGCCTTGCATTCACACCTTATGCATACTTACCCTGTGCCTTTCTGAGGCAAGTTAGTCTTTCTTGATGTGCCTCATGCTTTTCTGCTATCTCTGCTGCAGTTGTTGGCTGGCTAATTAATGCCATATCATAAACAGGTGATGTGTCATTATGCCTACACAGCTGAGGCATGTTTGCATTCTCATCAGCTCAGAAGGCCCCATTTGCCTTCTTCATGTCACTGTAGTGTTGATAACATTGGTCCCCAGTGAATGGAATGCCAATTGCACTGGAGACAGCCTTGGCCAAGCTATTTCAAGCCTAAATCTTATTCTAAGATCCAGTATAATCCTCCTGCAGCAGCCTCCAGCTGTACCATTTCATGAAGACTACCACAAAAATCTAGGACTCCTCAACACCCCACCTTTGTGCTCTAAATAGGACACCATCCCTACCATCACCAGCCATGTCTGCAGCAGTCAACCTATAAATTATGTCTGAACTGGCACCCAGTTTAGATCGCATGTGTAACAGCTTGTGTGCAAAGGTGCATGCCCTTGCCAGCTGCATTTGTTGAATTGGAAGCACAGCAATGGCTTGGCAGACACATTGGCACTGATTACATCCAAAAGTGCAGGAGGTATAAAATATCACAGTGAAATTTGATCATGTGTGGTGCTCAAACTATTCACACATGTCCCAGTGTTAAACAGTGAAATGCTTTATGGTGTTTGTTATATTCATGGTTGGTTAGAGGGCAAATGGGATGACTTGTGATATATTGGCCTGTTGTGAGTTACACTCTGCTAAGATTAAGTAGAACCACCTTGAAATCAAACCCATGAAAAAAGAAGGATAAAAGTGTTAAACTTTGCTTATTAACTAATGGTGCTACAGTAGAACTTACTGTCCAACATGGTAATTGGAGATACAGTAATAAAACAAGGACTAGAGATTTATTAAGAGATGCCTGTGACTTTAATTAGTCATGGGGTTGCATTTCCATGTAAAAGGCAATATTTGTCTTTGTAAATGCATTTCACATGCATGCGGTTGCATAACCTGAGTAATACATGGTGGTTTATGTTACATACATACTTCAGAAGACATACTGTCATAAACACATGGCTATGACTTAACTCATAAGAATTATAAAAAAATATTGTGCATATCATACCTATGCATATGCATTTGACATTAAATGTCATCACTGTCATTTTAATATAATTTACAGTGGGCTTTTATACCCAGACCATGGTGCTGCAGCAGTTAGTGTTGTCACCTCCAAGCAAGAGGTTCTCTGGTTTAATTCTCAGCTGGAGCACCTTCTGTGCAGAGAATGCATCTCCTCCCTGCAGTCAAGTGAGTTTTAAAGACATGCAGGAAGGTGCAAGAGTGTGAGGGTGTGTGCCTTCTGTGAAGTCTGGGCACCAGGTTGGCAACTTGACACCATAAAAACTCTACTGCCAATCAATCTGCGGACCAGTGAGCTGCTGTGGTGACCCCTAACTGGGAAAAGCCGAAAGGCATTGCTTTATATTGGGCTTCTATAGCAAGCATTAATGATAAATTTGTTGCAATAAACATAGTTATAATACTGATTTTTATGTATTATTACATATCTAATCAAAATGTTGTGAGAAAAAGCATTCTAATCCCCTGTGTAAAAGCATCTGTGAACTAAATTCAAACTCTGCACCAGCTGTCCTCTACCTGCAAGCTCACTGCACTTAAACCATGTGCCACACAGAAAATAACCTGACAGGTGCGTTTTCTTCTCTGAGTACTGTCCAAAGTGCTGTCAGCCATGCAATGTTGCCATGGTTGTTTACACTCCAGAAGTCAGCCCAAATTAAATTTTTCACTTTTTCTTCTTAGGAAGTTAACCATGTTTTGGTGCTACCAGGCAGGTCGCAAATGCAAAAGGCATTTTAAAAAAGAAAAACATTTTTAAAAAATGACCGTACATTGCAAAGTAACACATATAATGGATATATGTAGCAACTAACAAAGCTGTTGTAGTATTAGCATGATACAGTCATCCTTTTCACATGCTTGCAACATCACAAGTAGCATTTAGGTTACATATGACCAAGAATTCGTGTAATGGCTATTGTTCGGAAACAGGACAAACAGAGAATGATATTAGGTAGTACATACAATTACTCATCACATCAAAGTTTACAATATATTGTATTACCATCATGATGAATACTTGTAAGACATGGATAAGTTCTCCAGCAAATATGACAAATACATCCAAAAACCTCATGTTACTGCTTTTGTGTTAGCACACTCTACAGGATGTCACATGTCACAACATCCATAGCACATATCGTTATTAATAATGGCAATATGTGAGTTTACTACAACATATTTGCAAAATCAGTTCACGGGGATTACGGTTAAGATTTTTATCATTTATCACAGACTTTAGCTTGTTTATTTCATATACAATATTTGGTGTCAATATTTATTCTGAATCCAGTCATACAAAATATCGGTCAACTAGATTTGAACCCTGCATTCCGAGGACGCTTTCTCTATGATTACTTCATCTGCACCTCATGCCACAGACATAGTTAGCCAAAAGTTGAAATTTCTTCACTCAGTAGTGTGCAGATTGCTGATAAAAGTGTACCAGTGCCAGTCTCAGGTGCACTACTGACGGCATTCCAAATTAAGTTTCAGTTGTCTTAGGAAATGAACTGTTGGTCACAGCTAGGGAACACTGAGAGTCAAGAGGGCACAAGGCCAAATGGCATGTAAAGGATACAGGAAAAAATATATATAAAGTAAAGGAAACATTTATTTAAAATGTACATTTTGATGCTACCTCCACGTTGTTGTCTTTCAACATGAACATATGCTACTTAAACATCAGTATGTTCACACAAACAGCAACCCTCTCTAGATATGAAACATCAAACCAATGAATTAACTGCATACAATTGAGATTACTATTTGCATTTGCCAAAGACACAGACATATGAGAGGAAAAAGAAAATATAGATTACATGCAAGGAAGATGTGAGATTGTATCAATTCACATTAAAACTGCTATAGAAACAAGCTCTGAAAGCTGTCCTTTGTAATTTGCCAGTAGATGTGTGGATGAACATGATCTTAGCAAAATTTAAGCTGATATTTCCTTACAGACTATAAAACAAATATTTGCACCACTACATCTGTTTTCTTCTCTTTATTTTGTGAACAGCATTCTCTTATCTATGATTTTCTAAAAAATAATGTTATGTCCTTTATAGTGCTATTGATATGTGTTTCAAAGAGTAAAGTGTGTCCTTAGAATTGCAGAAAAATTGTTACTCAAATGGCACAAAGTGTGTTCATAAATAATTCACAAAAATATTTAGAATATTGTTCTAACTCAGTTAATGTTATCCCAGTATTTAGAGTTAAAACACTGATTGTTCCTGCAGTTACAGTAATCATTCACATTTGCAAACCCTGAGAAAATAACAATTCTCAGTGCTCATCCTTGTAGAGGTAGGGTGTGTGCATGCAATCTTGTAGGTCCTTACCTGTTTACATTCCCTGCACCTAGGGCAGATTTTGTAATTCATGATTGCTAATGAGTTTACAGTGCTCAGCAGGCTGAATCTGCACTATATCATGGTAATCATGTAGGCAAGGAAGTTGTATCATGGTGGGGTAGACTGTCTGGATCCATAGAACTTCATGCTTACAAAACTTGTTTCTAATTTCATAACTGACTTGATGCAAAGGTATGTTGCTGTTTTTTTACATCATGCTGCATTTCAACATTACTAATGGGTTGCATGTCAGAATACATCCATTGTTTTACTGTCTGCCTTGTTTGTCCATAGCTAGTGGCATAGGCATGTATATCAGTTACTTTTTTTCCATCACAAATGTTTGTAAAGTATGCAACATGACATTATGGACAATTTTCTATGCCCATCTGACCAGTTATTGCAGAAGAGTGTTGCATCACTTCATATCAAGGTAAGGGGTTTGATGTTTGTGACCCATAAAATGTGTTAAGCCTGTAATATATAACTGACCGCCCTCCATACAAGTGAACATCTAACAACAGTTTAAGCCATTCATAATACAAAAGTATACACTGATTTTGTTAATGCTGCATGTAATGCACAGTCACACACCAGTTGTCCTCCTTACACAACGTCTACACTTGTTTTTCATTTTCTTTACATTTTGGGGGGAGGGTCTGAATTTACTTGTGTGTGCTAATAGGGAGTTTTCATTTTTAAATTATTTTATAGCTAATAGATGCATACGTTCGTATATACATATTTGTTTTGTTAACAATCACTTGTGTCTTAATTGTATATTTTACACTTCTTTTATGTTTCAACTTACACAGGGATATGGAGCCCAAGACATCTGCACACTGTAAAATGCCATAGACTGATGTAGAGAAAGATAGCATCATCCAGGCACTGTGTTGACATGGCACCTTCCTCTTAGAAAGAGGCAGAGGTGACAAGTACTCCGATGACCATATCTTGCGGCAGATGGTAAATGGTGTAGGAGTTACTCTAAATCTTGGTATTACTACCACAGAGATCTTTAGCATTGTTTAAATCACCAGATTATATTGCCTGTCATAGCCAGACCTTGCTTCATTAATGGCAGGCTGAGGCAACAAACTTCTGTTTAGTTATGGTTCATGTCTTCCTTTCTTACTGACTTTTATTTCAATTGCTGCCAGACTTGGAAAACCAGTACCGAAATAGATTTGGGTCTAAGGGTGAAGGGAAGTGAAAAAACAAGACAGGCTAAAATATACACGGACTATTCATTCTTTGGTAACACAGATTAACAGTCTACAAAATTCTCCTGATCTCTAACAGATGTTGGGCAGTAGACAGTAAGGCTACTGTCCTAAGGAGTAAGGTGTCAATAACAGAGATGACACATAGCACATACTGGGCAGATCTAAACTCCAGTTCTTAATATTGCTGGGAAGGATGGCCTCACATGGACAAGAGAAAACCTTCTATAAATTAAAAAAAATAGTCTGGCATCCTGAAAATCTCCACTTTAACCTGTTGTGAGCAGTTTATGATAGCCTGTAGATGACAGCACATGGATATCTAGCTGGTAATGAACAAGGAAGAAAACCATTTGCAGTGTGATCTGACATTAGTGCATCAAAAGCGCTATACAAGCTTTATACAAACTACAGGGCCATATCAAAGCTCTTTTATTGTCAGTGTGGCATTAGCCTTCAACTTGAGCACAGAAATGACATAACTATGGATAAAGAACTGTGTAGAAAGTGTTCCCTGCATTGCCTGCAATTGCAGCTTGAAAGTCACTGGATCATTTAATCTGGATAGAAGATAGAAAAAAAGTAGTATTTGTTCCAAAAAAGTGCATACTACCAGATTATGTGACTTTTCTAATTAAGTTGCTCAGCTATAAAATGTACTTCTCATTTTCTGGCTCAGTTACAAGCAGAAAACTAGCAGCCTCACGCTAGCAAATAGATAGTATGCTGAATTAAGGATACCTCAATTTATCAGCTTTCCCATGCCCCCAGAGGGGACTGTGGTAACGGTTTATCATTCTGGCAGGTGCAGTTTCTCTTGCCAAAAACTAAGGGGCAGGAATTAACTGACTTCTACAATAACATTGTTTTAAACAAGATATGTCCTTCAAGCTGATTTGCTCTTAGACAGCTAATTACATTTTTACATAAGTATATTTATCATTACTACAGGATTAGTTGAAATTTAGCAGATATACAACACAAAACAAGAATTACAACTCAATACCCTAAACATAAAAAATGCAGATTTAAGTACAGAAGATACTTACTTTTTCATTAAAACTTCCAAATCTAACTCTACTCAGTTTGGATTTAAATACTGAAAATAATAAGGCACTCTAATTACATTAGAAAGCTAAAAAGGGAAATGTGATTGTAACATGTTATCAATAAGCAATGACATGATCAATCAGCTATAGGGCATAATAAATGTGCTTGCAGAAAAAAAATTGCACAAAACTCACTATAACCAAAAATATTTGATATATATCTCTTTGATATGTTAGAGTGTTTAGAGACAAATAGAGTCACCCTAGTATAACCACAGACTTCATAGGTTCATAGGTTAGTACTAAACTAACTGCCCTTGCGAGCCATTTTAAGCCTAGCCAATTATCCCTTGTGAGACTCAAACCCTGCACCTTGTGTTTGTAAGGCAAACACCTTAACCATTAGGCTACCCTCCCAACCCAAAAAAGATATGCACCTTCAATTTGCAAAACTCTTTCCAGTGGTGAGAATCAAACCTTGCACCTTGTGGTTGAAAGGCATATACCTTAACTACTGTACCACTCAGGCTTTCCTTAATAACTCCACCCACCTAACCCCTCCCATAAATGGTTTGCAAGCTCCACCTCACTGTTTCTCGGAGGATACATGCGTGCTACTACACATGCCAACCCCCTCATATGTGGCAAACCTGAGATCACTGGGTTCATTCCTGAAGGTTATACACTTAAAATGCTATAGGTGTCATCAGTGCAGTGAGCCAGATAACCTCCTTCCACTTTTGGAAAGGCAAGTGGGCATGAACTACTCTCTCTCTCATCCTCCCTGGCTGGTCCCTACAGTGCTGTGCCACTGACTGAACATGGATCATCTGAATTGTACTCAGTACTTTATCCCACTTTACCCTGGGCCCAGTCTATATACCGCTTATCATGACTCTTCTAAGATACTCAGCACTATTCCACATAAGAGTATAACTGACATGATACAACTATTATGTCTCAATCTATATGTAATTCAGTTGGCAAAACACTGGTTAAGCAAGAAGATACATGAAGTCAGGGTTGGGGGTTATTAATTGTGTACTGACTGGGTCTACACCAGTGGTCTTCCACAGAGGTCTGCACTACAGTTGCATCTTTCTCAGCTATTCTTTTTAACTATAAAAGTGGAAAATGGACTAGTGATAACCGAATGGACAACGATTGCTAAATGGGTAAAATAATTATTTCAATAAACAATGCTGAAATTCTCCAACATGGTCTACAAAAATACATACCTAGTACAGTAGTATTAGGTTATACCTTTAATTCCAACATAGTATCATTAGATTTGATAAAAGGGATATAAATTATGATTATAAGATAAAGATTCAGATCATGAAAATTCTGACTTCATCAATGATCTAAGAACAATTATAGACAATTTAAAATTTGACCACTGTGTATCTACTAAATTCAGAAAAGCATGCTATGAAGCCCATGTAATTCTTAAGGGCATGTCTAATAACTGAAGGAAATAATTGCACCATTTTTCATGTCAACACCCTTTTTTTCTGTTTGCTAACCAGATAAACCCATGATGCCCAAGCCCCTTTGGAAGGACAGTCAGAGAGTTCTCTGTGATTAACTGACTTGCTCTGAGTCATACAACAGACAAATGGCAGCTAAGGGACACAATCCTAAGCTACAGGATGAAACTCATTAGCATTTATTTGTCTTAAACTCACCCATTAATTGATAGTTTTGCATTTCATAACCTTCAAACAAGCCACCTGAAAAAGTGTGCAAAGGTAAGACTTTTTTCCTAGAAAAGTCATAGGGTTGGAAAAATTCAGCTGTTGTGAAAGTCTTCAGAATCTGTCATTACATTTTGTTTCTTACAGGTTTCTTACAAGTTACCTCTGTCTAGCCCATATGGCAAAGTCTGATCTTGTTCTGTTTAAAAGTTTATACCTGGAGCACACTGCTGTCAAATCTAACATAAGATCAGGAAATCTATTGCTAAAAATTTATGCCACTAATACAAAAATGTCATAGATATATTACACAGTATTTTCCAAGATTATGGCTGTTACTGTCAGAAGTCAGTGATTACATTACTTCACAAATAATCTTGATACATATACAGGACCAAGAAAACAAACATGCTTGTCATATTGCTCACTGCTGTGGTAGTGAGGCTGAGCCCTGAAATGAAATTGCTAGGAACCACAAAAAAACAAATGTCTATACCCTGGCAAAAAATTACACCAAAAAACAAAAGTGGTTAGAGTGAGATAGCAGAACATCTACTTTTATGGTGTTTACCTGCAGAACTGTACAATGTTCGTCATATTGATCACGCTGCAGTAGCCTAAGTTATATGGGTAGATTAACATAGCTTAGAACAACTGGAAGTTGGAAGAGGGAGGTTCCAGGTTAACCTGGAGAATGGTCTAGGAAAGCCTGACCTATACCTGGAAAAGGAATCTGATTTGCAGCACTCTGCAAAAGTATGTTCAGAGGATCAAGTTATTCCTTCTGGAATACTTCTAGAGTCCACCCTTTTTCAAAAAGCCATAGATAAAGCCAGGGCACCAGTAGAATGTGCTTTGACCCTGCCTAGAATAGTTTTGTTTTGGTGGGAATAACAAAAGGTATCTCGGGCTATTAGCCTAAGATAACCACTTGGAAATAGTCTGTTTTGACATAGGTTGTCCCTTTTTCTTACCTTCACAAGAAATGAGCAACTGATGGAAAGTGCTGAAAAGACAGTACCTGAGTTATCTGTAGACATCCGAGGTATAAAGTATCTTTTCTCCCTCACTTTTGGGTACAGGGAAGAACACATGGAGATGTATAGTTTGGCTTAAAGTAAACTCAGATACCACTTTAGTGATAAAAAATTTAATTCTCAGAGAAAACTTATCCCCTGGAGAAAATGAGTTAAAGCTGACCACTGTAAGAGCTTGCAACTCAGATATTCTTCTTGCAGAGGTCAGTGCAATCAGTAAAACTGTTGTCCAGGTTAAGAGCCAGCCAGATGAGCCTGTTCAAATGGAGCATGTGTTAGCTTCTCTAACACAAAATTAAGAGCCCGAGAAGTAGCCACTGGTTTTCTCAGAGGTCTCTAATGAAATATCCCTTCCAAAAACATTTTGACATGAAAATGCCTTGAAAAAGGGGATCCATGGACAGATATGCTAAATGGTTCACAAATGAACCTTGACTGAGGATTAAGACAGGCCATAGGAAAGTAACTCAAATATTGTAAAATCAGAGAAACACTGACCCTGAATGCATGCTGGTTATGTTGTTGGCCCCAACTAGAAAACCTTTCCCATTTGCTTATATATGATTTTCTAGTAGCAGGCTTTCTTGCCTCTGTTAGTGCCTGCTACATGTCCTCTTTAACAAGTGCCTAAGAGGTATTAAGACCAACTCATCCAGACAGTCAGTTGAAGTTGGTTGGAGTTTGGATGTATCAAACACCTCTATTCTTGGTGAGTAGATTCAATATGTGAAGAAGTTTACTCTAATTGCCCCTGGCCAATTCCAACAGAAGGGAGAATCAGTGTTGCATGGGACGGAAACATTCATCACAATGATCTTGTGGGGTTCCTTCTGAAATTTCAGAAGTACCCTGAATGTTAGTGGAAAGGGTGGGAAAGCAAATAAGAACATTTCTGGCCAAGTAAAAGAAAAGGTATTTGTCTTCCAGGCCTTCTTGTATGGAAACCTGGAGCAAAATTTTGCCAGCTGATTGTTCAGAGAGAAAGCAAAATGACATACTTGAGGAACTCCCCACAGATGGATCAAATCTTGTAAGATGCCCTTATCAAGGTTACCATTCATGAGGGTCTGCCTTTGTCCTGATCAACTTGTTTTCCACACAGTTTTGCTCTGATGTAATGTAGAATGCCTGTATAGAGAGATAGTGCTGTAAAGATACATCCCATGCTAACATAGCTAGTCTGCATATAGGGTATGATCTGGTTCCCCCTTGCTTGTTTATGTACCACATCACTATAGTACTGTCTGTAGCAACTTGAAGTGGTCCTGGAGACCAGAGTGATTCAGAAAGTTGATTGCCTTGATAAGAGCAAGCATCTCCTCTATATTTATGGGCTTGTGTCTGTCTTGGTTGCTCAATATACCTTGGACTTTTATTTCCCTTGACACTGCTCCACAAGCAAAGTCCAAGGTATCTGTAGGGGCTGACTGATTCAGACCAAGAGGGAACAAGTGGAATTCAGGAATATTTGATGTCTCCGCCAAGTGACTTATCTTCTCACAAATCTCAAAACCAGAATCTGAAAAAATAATGGGTGTTGGTGCTGGGACCAAACAGACCTCAGATACCATTGTATTTTTCCCATGAAGACTCTTGCCAGAGGTATCATAAGAATCATAGATGCCATGAGACCCAGATCACTGAGGTATTCCCTCTCAGTAACCAAAGGAGTGTAAAACCCCTGAAATAGATATAGATATAGATCTATTTTTTTTCTTCAGAAGAAGATTTTGTTGTACTGAAGTTTCTAACAAACATCCCAGGAGCACAATCCTGTGTGATAGGGTCAAAAAAGAGTTTTGAATATTCTTTTGGAATTCCAGCCTACACAGAAGATCTCTCACCCAAGTGAGAGATTCCTGACACTTTGAAAAAGACCCTGCAAAGATAAGCAAGTCATCCACACATCGAAAAATGTGACTACTATGTAACCTGCAATGGGCTGTAACAGGGGCTAGACACTTTGTGAACACTCTTAGAACAGGAGATAGCCCAAACCGTAAGGCAGAGAACCGATAATGTGATTGAGACACATAAAACCTTAAGAAAAGTCTGAAATCTGGATGAAAAGGAATGTGATAAGCATATTTTAAATTTAAGGTTATCAAATAACTCAAATGAGGAAGAATGGGTAACAGGTTGTGAAGTGAATGCATTTTAAACTTAAACACTATCATGTAGTGGATTAGGAAGGGAAGGTCCAGAAATGGTCTCCAGACATTTTCTTTCATTGGCACCAAAAACATTATTCAATAAAAAACTTTTCCCAGCTGGGAAGGGGGAACCGATTCTATTACCTTCTGAGATAGTATGTACTGTAGGACAGGAGGGAACAGAAGGGTTTGGTCAGGTTAATGTAGAAATGTTTTAAATCTTCTGGAAAATTTTCATGCAACACAGAAGCAGTTGTATATGCATTGAAGTGTCCGTGTGGATTATTTTACATAGGGGAAAGTAAACGTGCCTTTAAAGTGAGGTTGCAGGAGCATGTAAGAGACATTAAAAATAAAAAAATAGAAAGTCCTCTTGCAATGCATTTTAAGGATTATCATAATAGTGACCCACAAGGCATGTCTGCTACTATTCTAGAACATATTGTTGTAGATAAAAATGATGAAATAGTTAAAAAGAAACTTTTATATAAAGAAACAGTTTTTATATTAAAATATGGTACTATGACACCTAGTGGAATGAATGCAGAATGCAACTGGAAAGTTTTTTTGTAATTAATTGTTAAATTGTTTAATTATTTTTGTTATGGTATAAATATGTGTGTAAATGTATTTGATAGTATTCTCCTTGAAGGCGAAAGCCGAGGCGCTAGAGAGAGACTATCCAATAAATCTATGTTGGATCCTGTTTTCGGTTGTTATATTTGGATTATATTTTTTATTTTTTTTGGCTGTGATATAATGTAGAATAATTCCCTGGAAAGGAGGAATTTCTTCTCATTGGCATTTGTCTAAAATAATCTGTTGCGAAAGACAGTGAAATGGAGAATCAGATTTTCTGGAAGGGATAAGGGACTGCCAGGGTAGGGGGGGGGGACAAACTCATTCTGCCTTATTTGACTGTCCTTTGTCCTGGGGCATGGGGTCTTCCTTTCTTATTGAAACCTCCCTTTGTTTTTTAATTGTCTGTTTACCAGCACTTTGCTGATACTGTTTATTTTCTTTCTTTTTGACAGGAAGTTTGGGGAAAATATGATTATTAATAGCAACAACAGCTTCTCCAGGGATGAGCACAGCATTTGGACTAATCATGGGCAGCTTCCCCAACACTTCTCCTAAGACCAACACCTGCTGAGGGGACCCCAACAGCCACAGAGGATGTGGCTAACCCCTGGTCCATAGCAATATTTGTAGGTGCTTCTACAGAGGGATCCAGGGTAAAATATGAGTAGTCTGAGGTACAACAAATGGCCACAGTAGAGTCACCCACCTGCCGTTAAGGCAAACTGCTAGCCTACGGTGGTGGCAATGGCTGTTTAGTTAACATTTTCTTGTTGTGGCTGGAAGAATGACTGACTATGGCACTAGTAGTTTGGTTCATGGTCAAGCCAAAAATGGTGCTTCTTTCCCACAGAACTAAGTAGCACAAGCTGATTAAAATTTAAAAGGTAGCAAAAAGTAACTTTTCTCAGGAAAAACACAATAAAAAATCAATCTAATTCATTTTATCAGCCCCCAAAAGTAATTTAGACATAGTTTCTCCTCAGAAAAAAAAAATTAGAATGTTTAAACTAGCTTTTAAAATGTCAGAAACAAAAGTGTGCTCCTGTTTAATAGTACAGTAAAGTCACATGACAGTCAGTAAAAACATATATTCCTAGTTTAAAATATATTTTCATAATCTTAAATTTGAACATGAAAAATAATATGTGGAATGTTTTTCCCCAATGTGAACTCATCTGTCCAGCAACAGAACAGCACAAGCCAACAGTTTATCCACAAAGGCCCACAGGGGAAAGCTGTCTTTGGCAGCAGTAAAGTTCTGAAGGGCTTGGTGCCCGAACCTGTCTTTCAGTCAGCTCAGCTCAAGCTGTCTAATGGTTTGGGCTCAAGGAAGGTGCCTTGAAGCTTTGTAAGCTGACCAGTTGTTATATCCTTTTTTTCTCTCCACATTTGTGTGGCCATGGAGTTAATATACATGAGTTCAAGAAGCAAATCCCTTCTGCAGAAAAAAACATTCTCTGCTATTTCCTTATTCTACTTTATATACTTTATAAGGTTTGACAGGCTTTTTCATCCAGCTGAAAATCTGACCAGATTACACTCAACAGGATATAACAGATCTTAGAAAATATCAGCACGGGGTTATGACACTCAAGTTTCTTAAGGCCAGTAGGTTGTAATGTTTGCTTTCAAACTTGTGAAACTAGGATTAAATGCAATGCTGAGACAAGGGGCAGGATTCAAGAAGCCTCCGTGTAAGAGTTACAAGGCTTACACGGAGGCTGCAGTTAAACGGTGTGATGTCAGCATGTCATGCATATGCATGAGGGCATGCTGAATCACACCTAAGGCTTACACGGTCCGTGGAAGACAGTAGGGGGTGTGTCCATAGGCCGAGCCCTGCAAATGGACACGCCCCCAGAAGAATAAAAGTCCCGAAAGTAAACCCGCACGACAGAGCCCATGTAAATGTGAATAAACACAACACAACACATGCCACCACAGACTACGAACATAAAATGTACAAATGAACATCTTATAATTTTTTTTTTTTTTTTTTAATTGTAAAGATGTTTGCCCATGAGTGCGCTCATTTGCCCGTAACTTAGCCACAGTTAGCAGTCAGTGGAAAAGCATATAAGAACTAAATATGCAAAGTAAGCCAAGAAGCAATAGCGTAGCGGTAGAGACGTCGGCTGAAGAGCCCCCACAACATCAATTTTTTTTTTCTGAAATAAGCACGAAACAAGTCCCTGACATATATGTACACATATAAAATTAGATTTTATGTAAAATGTAATGAAATGGGCCATATGTTTTGAAGAAATGTGAGATAATAAAAAAAAAAAATGTCAGATGTGCCTATAGCTGAGCTACAGTCTAACAAGTTGAGTACATCTGCCCGTAGGTGAGCAGTGGTTTAACAGGTGTAAAATGAGTGCCCGGGGTTGAGCAGCATTTTAACACGCTGAAACTGTGTGCCCGTAGCTGAGCTGAGCATAATATGCGTGCTGACAGCCAAATGATGCGTAAACCAGCGTACCCCGTTTGCGCGGAGCTGCGCGCCACGCCAACAAGCCAACCGACGGGCAATGTTGAGCAAGCTGTAACAAAACTGCCTTTACACAGACACACCTCCTAGCCTGTGTAGATAGTCATAAAATATAAAAAGCAGTTGCCAGGTTCGAACCCAGGATACCATGCACCATAGTCAAGGTACTGAACCACTAAGCCATGACAGTTGCACTTAGAAATGCAGTAATAGCATATATATAGGAATGAATAGAAAGAGGAGCATGACAAAGCAGGTTTTGTGAAGCTGATACAATTCCAAATTGGCCAATCACAGATAAGTGCGGGAAAAACGGCATATATAAGTCCCATAGGCGGGAATACACAGCATAACCGATTGTAGAACCAACTTGCAGCCAGAATGTCAGGTGTAGGTGAGGGTAGTTGCTTTCGAGCACAGAGGTGGGGTGTTGAGGAGTCCAAATATATGGTTTGGCTCCTTGTCCACAATCATGAGGCCCAACTCATGCAGGGCCAGGTCCTGTGGGGAGAATATAGGGCTGAGGCGTGGTACCGGTTGGCTCATGATCTCACCAGTGCCACAGGAATACCAAGGACTGGTGAGCAGGTCCGTCACCACCATGCGGACCTGAAGAGATGGAAGCAGGACCAACTGAACCATTGGATCCAGGAGGCCCAGCAAATGCCCTAAACCCCACTACTGAGTAAGTTACATCTAATTATTTATGTAAGAAATTAACCTAGCTGATATTATGGAGATGTGCATTCCAATATTACTTTATTTATATTACAGCTGCAGGTGTCCGTTCTGCGAACCGTAGAGCCTATGGCGATAGGCTGGCGCGGTTGCGCCACCAGGCAGGTCAGTAATCCTCTCCCTGTAACTGTAAATAAATATATAAGTATGACAGTTAGCAAAAGAGTGCAGTGTAGTCACTAAGTAATAAAATGTGCAAGTAACAGTGTAAGAGGGTTTGCAAGTATTGCTTGATTACAAAAGTGTGATGCAGTCTGTAATCCAAACAGAAAAATGAAACAAGTCTGAAATAAAGTCTGAAATAAAGATGTCCCACCTGTAATATAATAGCACATAACCTGCAGCAGGCTGAAAAGTACAGCTGCAGAAGCTGAGTAAAACACATGTGTGAAATATATCCCTGTTGAAATACAGAAACATGAAAGAAGTGAGACTGTTGGAAAGGATTGTTATAACTACAGGTAAAACATGTCAATAAAGCCTAGAATTAAGTACCATCCTGAATTGTAAAAATAAAACAAGTGAGAGAGTGTGAGAAAGAGTTATGAATCCACCAATAAAGTAGTAATAACTCCTGAATAAAGTATACTGCAGTCAGTACAGAATGCAATGAATGTGACAAGCAGAACCAAACAGTAAAATGTGTTGAAAATGTTACCGCAGCTGGAATGTGTATCCCAAAATCTGGATATGTTGCTTTCAGTCTGCAATATGCAGATAGTATGGTTGTCTGAAATACCAAACATCCACAGTTGTCTATAGCTATATAAAGCAAATGTAGCAGGATGATGTAGCTGAACAGAGCCAGATATAAATGTGTATGAATAAAAATGAAAATGTATATTGATGTAGCAGTAACATTCCTATCACCAACTTGAAGTAGTTATCACATAGGAAACTGTAGGCAGAACTGTAGTGTGTATATATCTGCAGCTATTAGAAATGTACAGCATATGTACTGGTATTTGAAGTTAATTAAATTTTCTTCACCCTACCCTATAACCACATATAATCCATTCCACGTGAAATTGGTATGTGCAATCACAATTAACACCCCTGGACATTTGTCCTGTTGGTTCATACATATTTGCATGTACGTTGATGCATCTGCCCTGTTCATACATCCAAACCTGATGGCCTGTTGCCATCAATCAACTCTGCATGTTGTTGGACTGTGTATTGCTGTTCAAAATATGCATGTGTTATGCTTGCTGTTCAATGGTTTGAATATCTGGGTGTTTGGTTAATGGGAATACTAATGCATGCTTTTACAACTAATTGTGAATGGTATTGTATGTTACTAACCCAAACTGTCATGACATAATGCAAAACATAGGACGACAGGGAAGGCGGGTTCCAGCGGACCCACCTCTCCCTCCTCAGCTGGCGAGTGCACCTGGCAGTAGTGCCCAGGCCGGACCCTCCTCCGGTGGCCCTGTGCCACCTGCAGGTGGAAGCGCTGCAGGGGATGGGGCTCATCCCCCCTCTGCAAGTGTGGCCAGAGGAGAACAACCACTCACCCTCCATAGTGTCCGGACTGTGGTGCGTAGGGAGATCCAGGAAGCTGTTCTTGGGCCCCTACGCCAGCTTGAGGCACAGGTGGCACAACTAACAGGCGTGCCTGCTGCCCGGCCTACACAGCCCCCAGCACAGCCCCGTCCTGGGTTGTGAAGGCACAGTGGCAACTGCCCATGGGTGGGGATATCAGTTCCACTGTTGCCATCTGTGGGCTCATGGGCTCTAGATATCCAAACATCCATCCCCGTCAATTGTGTAACCCCCCCACATGTGTCATACACCGCCCCTGTATGCGTCTTGTTTGTCTTGTCTGTTAACCTACCCAACCTACCTTCCCAGCTATACCGACTTCCTGTACCTGACATACCACTCTCACCTGAAAAAAAAAAGGGCACTCTGTACCCACAAAAAAATTACACCCCATACATAGCTGCCCATTTCGCACACATGTCTACTGGACATGGAAACTGTCAATTACAATTGGCTGTACAACAAGTATTATTGTTGTCCTCACACCTCTCTCAGGGGTGGAAGGTTTCAAATGTCACACCAAATTACAAACATATGCACAGCTGTTGCTGATGAAGAAATGGGCAGCTATGGGCCTTACCTACATCCCTCCTGCAAAACCCGAGCTTGTTTCCCTACTGTCTTACCCTCTTTGTGACCCCTTTTTCACCACTTTCTGGACTCCCCATTTTCATTTCTTTCAAAGAAAATAGCGCGGGTGTGCGCAAGAGTAAGCACTTTTAAGCAGTTGTAAGCGGGTGTGTGCGGAGCTGAACACCAGTGCATGCGTGAGCTCCGCGCAAACCAGCGCTAACCCGGTTACAACTGCTTAAAAGTGCCTTAGTCACTCTGAATGACAAGTCCTGTAGTCTGCTCAAAAGCAAAATAAACTCTCACTGTCAGTCCCGAACCCAGGACCTTGGAAACAGTAGTCTGCATGACTTACCACTAAGCCATGACTGTTATATAAGAACATTGTGCTACAATAAATATATCATGTAATAGTAGGAATGAATGTAAAGGGAATATAGGATGTGTAGTACACAAAGCATGTCATGTATATGTACTGTCAAATGTAGTGGATTTCTAGAATAGTAGTGTGTGAACAGAAACAGCCATGCTAGTTGGTAGCTAGTAGGTAATAATGTCACTGTAGCACCTTGCAAGCCAAACACATACTCACAGCAGGATAATCACTGCCCATACCCCACAACCTCTTACAGGAACACATCCGGACTAAGTAATAAAAAATGTGGAGCAAAGGGCCAAAAACAGGGACACATTCCAAATAATGCTACAACAAACTTAGACAGTTGAAAGAGTAACAGGTTCTGAATTTTGTTGGATGTTTGGAAGGGTATGAAGTCTGAAACTGAAATGTTTGTCACTATAGTCTGACTTGAGCCCACAGTGATTTGCCAGAAAAAGCTGTTTATGAGATATTGACCAAAATATGAGGCAAAAATGTGGACAACCTGCAAATATCTGTACACTTGAGGGGTCTGACACTGCCATATTTGAATAGTTAAGAGCCTAGACATAGCAACAGTGACTGAGTTACAGGGATGCCCCACAGACTCCCTGTGAAATGTACAAACAGTAGGCAGAAAGGTGTTACAACACATGCAATGGTAACTATGAAATACTGAAAGTATGCACCACTTGCACGGCAGAAATAGTGTAGTAATACATATGCTCATGCTATCCTACAGTCACAACTGCAGAATACCAGACAATTTAATGGGTGTACCTCACTGATATGTACCATTCCATGAGGCAGATAAAAGATGCACATGAGAGTCTCTGGGGCCTGCTCAGCAGCATACTCAAATACCCTAATAGATGTCAAGGCCCACACCATGGCCAGACCACACTGCATGCAGTAACACCCTAGCAGATATAGCAAGCATTCCAAGGTGTAAATGTACATGGAAATTAGGAAAGCCACAGCAACACACTACAGTCAAGACACCTAGCAGGCATACAAGTAGTGAATGTAAAGGGCAAATATTGAAGCCATAGCAACAAAGTGCAAGAGCCACTGCTATATACCAGTTACACCACATGTCCCACAGGAAAGCACACACACCCACATTAACAGTAGTAGTAGTCTTAGGTGTCAGTGTACATACACACTTAGTACAGGAAACTGGAGAAATGAATGGAGAAATGTTAATCTACAACACAGCCAGAAATATGAGAGGGATACTAACCTTTACATTCACAGAACAGTGTCCACAGCATACCAGCATGGTCCCTGCCCTTAAACTCTGAAAGGGCTACGCCTATCTCACATACCTTTTTATAGCACTGTCCTGGAATCACAGTGAAAACTGCAATCAGTACACAACTGGCTGCATGCAATTAGCAAATGCTGGCTAACAATTGGTGCAGAGGCCATCACATGGACATATGCAGATACCTACAAAAGCATGCTGTACTCCAAGTCCACACATGCAATACTTTCATTGCACCCTGTGGAGGTAGGGAGAGACAGAGAGAGAGAGAAAAAAAAAAAAACATACACAAACAAAAACAGTCATCAACAACCACTCGAAAGCTGACAACTGGCAACTGGAGCAGCAGGACACCAAACCAGACAGCAACGCAAGCAGCTGTGACAAACACAGGTAATGTAAAGTAATACTTTAAAAGTCTACATACTGTGAACCCTCCATATGTGTCATTGGTCTGTATCCATATGTATATGAAGATGTGCATAGGGCAGGGGACATACAGGAACTATCAGTGAAGGCTGTACATACATATGTATGTGAGGGCATCTATGTGCACATATCAATGTAGGTTGAATGTAGGTTGTAGTGCAATGTACAAAGTAGGTTTCACAGTTATGTATGTTTAGCAGTATGTTAGTGTGTGTATACAGTTTTGTAAACAAACATGTTGATATACCTATCTATCATATGGATACGTATGTATGTCAATATATGTATGTTTATATATATATATATATATATATATATATATATATATATATATATATATATATAATATGCATATATGTATACATACATAGAGAGGGATGTAGGAATACATAGACAGATGTAGATAGAATATGTACAAACATATATATGTAATACACACTTACAGATATAGATATATGTATATACATATACATAGACAGACAGATCTGACTATCTACAGATATGACTGTATATGACGATCTCACACTCCCCTGTCCCACCCCCTCTGTCACTCTCACCGCCTCTCTGTCACACCTCCTCTCCATATCTATAGCAATATATGTACATTGATATATATATGTGTATATATATATATATATATATATATATATATATATATATATATATATATATATATATATATATATATATATATATATATATATATATATATATATATATATATACACATATATATATATATATATATATATATACATATATACATATATATATATATAGAGAGAGAGAGAGAGATGTATATATATTCTGAGTGAGGCACATGTGTACAGATGTATTGCAACAGGTGCCTGGTGACAAAGGCATGGAGTGAACACCAGTGTCAAAACTGAGTACCATACCCCATTTCAAATCACCTACACCAGTAACCACCAGATATGTGATTGGCTGCCCACCACTGCATGTGTCAGGGGTGAACAGGGTCATAAATGTGTACAATAGTCCCCCCAGTGATATTCACAGTGGCACACTATTCCTGGAATACCTGCACATGGTATTTGTCAGCAGACATGGTGTGTCAGCTATGGACATGTAGGTCAGTGTACCCCTCCACACCACACAATGGCTGCCATGGTATGTACCTCACATGACAGCTACAGATATGGAGAAGGACACAGTGACATGTACAACACTGTGACAATGCACTCAAACACATTACCAATGCACAGTGACTGACAACACCACAGAGTACACACATACTACCCACATAGAGGTTACCACTCCTGGATTTACATACTTAAGTCACACCCATGACAGATGTCCAACAACCATAGTAACACCTCACACCATCCACAACCTAAATGACTGCTGTGTGTCGTCCGTGACACTCGAGTAGAGAGCATATGTGGAGGTACAGGTTCCTACCCACAGATAAGACATACCCCATAATAAACCACACAGCATTAAGAAGCAAGACTCCCCATGAGTACATGTCACACATACCCCTGCTGAATGTTAGTCAGATAGGTAATATGCCATATGAGTCACCCTGTGTAACTGTTTGACAGGAGCAGGTACCATCACATCACATGTGTCACAATGGTCAGGGTAGCAGAACAGTATGCTGCTGTAGTCCCAGGGGCAATAGCATATTGTATTGTATTGTATTGTAATGTATTGTATTGTGTTGTATTGTATTGGTATGTAGAGGTGCCTCCTTCGTGGAGTGGAACCACAGCTGCTGTATGCCAGTGTACAGGTACATATCCTGTAGTCAGGCTAGTGTTACATAGCACTTTTATATGTGTGTTTAGCTCCTCTTGGAGTTCATGTAGCATGCAACCGAGGATACCATCAGGTCCCATTCATGTTGTGTTTTCTGCTTTTCTGAGGGCGGCTCTCACCTGGACATCTGTGATGACAGGGAGGTTACAGTCAGCTGGGATAAGTATGTCTTAGTTTGGGGAGAGGGAGGGAAACTTGCACTGAACCTGTCTGCCACAATGTTGCCAATATCTGTGGGTTCAGTGAATTATTTGTTGTTGTGTACTAACTATGAGCATATTGGAGGGTTTCTGACCAGGTTGCTAACATAACTGAAGAAGGCCTTGTGGTTATCTGTAGTGTCCCCGTTGATTTCCCTCTCAAAGTTGCCCATGGATGTTTGTATGAGAGAAAATAGCTCCTTACTAGTGCTGATCAGACATGCCTTCCCTTTATGGAATTATGCTCTGTCTTGCAGTAGCTTCCATCTTTTGTTATACAATCTGTCTATGGCTGGGGTCCACCAGACAGGATGCTTTCCCTTTGTGGAGAGTGTCTTGGTCTTATATGGGATTGCATGATCCATGCATTCTCGGAGATGTCCGTAGAAATAATTTGTGAAGGGGTCAGCATTGTGGGTTGTGTCTTCCACTGGCCCAGTGGGCTTAAATGATACCATGTCAGTGTTACGAAGTGTAAAGTTTGCATTTTAAATGTTATTCACTGGAGTCATTTGTGCTGGTGGTGGAGGTGGGATATGTATATCCAGGGCAATTAGTTTGTGGTCAGCTCACAGTAGTTGATGATGTACCCCATACAGTACCTCGATACAAACCCCCAGAGTGAGGAGGTGCTTTGGACCTGAATCAGTGTTCTGACTGCTGGGGTTTGGTAGTATGTCGTATGGAGTGTGCCAGGTACTGTTGCACAGTTGTTGGCTGAGCACTGATACCTGGCCATTTACATGTGTATCCACCAATAGACAGACAGATGCTATATATGTGAGATATTTTGTATCACAACAGTCGAGTAGCATGTGTAGTATGTGTGCCAAATTCTGCTGACATATTTTGCTGATATCATGTTATTTCCTTTTTCAGGACCATGGCTCACCAGCGTAATCCAGCGTACTCTGCAGCTGAGGATGAGGAAATACACCAGAGCCTGGTGCGGGATTATGCAATACTCTTTTCCGCACCAGCCAGAATGAGCAGGAGAGGGCTGCACTGTGGCAAGACCTGGTCCGTCGGGTAAATGACATAGGCACGCATAATAGGACATATGAGCAGGTACGACATCACTGCAGTGATTTAATCAGAAATGTCCATCAGCGTGCATCGGATATCCACAGGCAACAGGTTGCCACAGGTGGGGGGTGGCTACACATACCCCACTCACCAGACTGGAGGGACTACTCATAAGTGTTGTGGCTCCAGCCTGCCAACAACAACAACAGCAGCAGACCTGCATTATGATGGAGGCTGGAGCCACACAGCAGCAAGACTACAAGCGTGCAGGTAATATGCCATATGTATAGTTGACTGTTGTGTACACTGGTAGTTAATGCATGTGTGAGGTGTGTCCTTGGTTTGTAGCTGTCATCATAGTATTTAATGTGCAAGTGTGATATTCTCAATATCAGCAGCTGACCTGTGAAAGGCGACTGTTGTACTACTGACCTGTATCATACTCAGTAACAATGGTACAGTTGTGTTCACTGACATTAATTTCCTCACTTCTGCAGGTCCCTCCGGTGTAACAGCAATGCAGCCTATCCATGCTGGTGAGTGTGTATTAACAATACCTTTAATAGTCTTGATAGTAATAGTAATATTAGGCTCACTGAGTAGTGCTCTGTGTATGCATGCAGGTGTGTCTGTGTCTGTGTGTTGATATCTCGCATACTGAGTAGTGTGCAACTGTGTGCAAGTGTGCAACTGTGTGCAACTGTGTGCAAGTGTGCAACTGTGTGCATGTGTGCACCTGTGCATGTGTGCATGTGTGCACCTGTGCATGTGTGCATGTGTGCATGTGTGCATGTGTGCACCTGTGCATGTGTGCATGTGTGCATGTGTGCACCTTTGCATGTGTGCACCTGTGCATGTGTGCATGTGTGCACCTGTGCATGTGTGCATGTGTGCACCTGTGCCTGTGTGCATATGTGCATCACTGGTAACATTGTGTAGACATTGTAAACTGTGTTTCCTGTTTCCCTCCCACAGGTTGTGGTGCTGCTCTGGTGTCATGCAGCAGGGAACCTGAATCAGGTGCCACGGGTACTGATAATGATGACATCTGTGTAATGGCACAGGAAGGTATGCCAGAGTCCGTCATTGGTCAGCCAATTGACAGTACACAGCTGTCAACCCCATCAATGCGCACAGTCATCCTGCCAATACACCCTTTGTCACCAATGTCCCTAGGTGATGGACAGGATACAGTGGGCATTGACCAGGGTAATGTGGTATCTGTGGCACATGCTTCCCCACACAGCAGCCATGGGCATGGCCCTAAGATGGTACCACACAGACAGATGTCCAGGGGTTCTCGTGGGAGCATCCGTGGGCGTACTGCCCCTGTCAGACGTGCCCACAGAGGTCTTACAACCTCAGCTATGTTTTGGGCTGTCATGCAGGCACAGTCACGTATGGAACGGTACACCAGACAGGGTCTGAGGGAGATGACAGCATGTCGCACAGCCATGACTGACAGTATGCGTGACATTGCGGCTGCCATCCGTAATTTCACCGATGTCATAGACAGATGTTGTGGGGACATATTAGATCGGTTCCACAGCTACATGTCCATGAGCCAGGGCAATGGTGGACGATTGAGGTGTCGACGTGGGCGTATGCCAGCAGCAGCTGGCAGTCATCGCGGATGACAACAGGGCCGCGGCCGCCCCCATAGTGCCAGCAGCAGCCCCAGTAATGCTGGGTCTGTGCTGTCATCAGACCGCCCCAGGAGACCATGTGCACGTGGCTCTGGACAGGCCCAACAGGGATCTGTGTCCAGTCAATGAACACCTGCTTCTGATGACAGTACCCAGTCTGGAATGGTACTGGATATGGTCCATAGCACCCCTGCAAGGCACAGGTACCGTGTCCGTGGCCAGAGACACTGATCTGTATGACCTGGCAGGTACAGTCTGTGGCTGTCTACAAACACCAGTATATGGCAGCCATGAGGTGGAACTGTGTGCATCCATACACACATGCGAATTGACAACACCTAGGGCTACTGCATACACGCACACACTGCATCAACATTGCCCCACCTTGTACTGCTGTCCCTCACCAACACACATACACATACATGTCAATTGGTGGTATCAGTGGCAGACTCAGGCATACCAAGTTCACACCCTGTGCATATGATGAAACTGTGCCACCTCCTGCAATCTGTAACATCAATGCAGGTACAAGTTTACATGTTGCTGATGCACAGGGTGACTACATAGACATGTAGTAATAGTATCATGTTGTTAACAGTACTGTGTGCTGATATAATTGTGGGTATATCCCAGCATGCCTGATGCAGTAAGGGTATGATTGTCTTGTACTGTTGTCTACACCCATGGTAAGTACCATAGTCTATCATCTGCACATGTTGGCATACTGATGGTAAGGATGTCAACAGAAGGCTACATAAATAGGTAGCACAGGGGATAAGGTAATGAAAGTATTGATACGCAATGATGGACATGTAAACTGCAAGTGGCATGTTGCCCACACTGGACTCTGCAATACGGATGTTTGAAGATGTTGATATGTGTGCAGTACTACACGACTGGTACAGGACACACAGGAGCACCCTAGCACTGCAAGCTCACATCTCATACCATGCTAGACAGCCCCAACACACAAAACTAACTTTCACAGCAGGGAGAGTCCCCATAAATGTCAGGGATACTGTGGTGGCAGGACAGGTAGCATACATCCTACTAAGTATGGAACCACTGGGTGAAGGCTCAGTGTCTGTTATTTGACATGTGTATTACTGCAGGTATGAGCACCTGGGTTTCCATCCGGTTATTGTACATCCTGACGGTACATGGTCTGTACACTTGTGTGCGCTGAGACTGGACCCTGGCCATCTGACCTGCGTATTTCCATGTACATTTGTATAGTGCCTGCATATTTGCACTGTGACCTACTGGAAGTGGTACAGCTTGTTTGTTGTACAATGGACTACATGCAGCCCTGCTTACTGTAGCTTTGTTTGCATGCATGTTTGCTTGCAATTACCCTGGAAAACTGATCCCACCTGCAATGCAGATTTACAGAGCTTCTGTGGACTCCTAGTGACATCTGCATAGCTTACTATATGTATGTCCATGTCTCACTTGACAGAACGTCACTGTTTGTCCTGTTCGCATGTACGTTGCCTGTGCCACATTGCATATGACTTTCCTGGCATTTGACCACGTGTGCAGTCATATATGCCAGTGCTAACTAATCACAGGCACTACACCCTCACATACTCACCTTCTGTACCTTGTTTCCCATTGGCCCTATGTGCTGTTAATCACCATGACAATCACAATACTATGGTAGCATGTGCAAAGGTCACTTGTCAGTCACCTTTATGGTACAGTTGTGGAATATGTGAGTCATGTGGCAATGTCACAGCTGCCACATGTACACAGTCAACCCTCTCCCCTACACATGTACGTACAACACATGTATGAGATGCAACCACATAGCCAAACTGGGGACTAAGCACTCTGAACCCAGTACTGGCATAACCTGTCAGGTGGCATGAAATACTACAGTGACTACAATACCAGTCTGATGTAAACCTACACTGACAGCAATCCAAACACATGAACACACTGGGGCATTCATGGAGCATCAGAATAGCATCCTGCCTGAGCAGCACACACCTCTGCAGCTGGCACACAGGCATACGTTAAGCCAACACAGCACGTGCAACACATAGCACACAAATCCTGTGTGCCAAACAGTCACAGCCTGTACGGCTAGACAACACACCTGCTACAGTTGTGTTAGGTACCTTTATTGTCCGGTACAGTGAGGTCCCACTCACCAGGCTGGACGAGGTGAAGGTCACAGTGATATGCCCGTGGGGCACTATGGTCCACCACATAACACAAGCATACAGGTCAGTCAGAGGCATGGACACATATGACTCAGTCATTGTCCATGCCACTATGGCTGACCTGTGATGTACCTCCCTGGACTACATGATAGGGAATATAGAAGGGCTCTCTGAGCATGTGGCACAGGCTGGTATGACCCTGACCTTGGTTGGCATCATACCCTCACCAAGAATGCTGAAGTATTACTGAATGCTGATGAATTACTGTAGCTACAACACCCTAGCTGAAAGGTTCCTAGCATGTAGTCACTGCATTGCTATGGAACAACTTGTTACCACTCCCACAACAGGTGAAAACATGCAGCACCTGTTCAGCAACAACATGTAGACTATATGCCGCAGACCAGATGTGTATCCCTCACTGCTAGGATGATACCATATACAACTCACACTGTATATACACATACCACATGCAGCACCCGCACAGAAGTCCACAGTCATAATGTTATCCAGTGCAAATACCATGTATTCACATGTGGCAGGCATCAGACATGGGAACTATTGAAGGTCACAGGTACATATGTGTATTTGGCACACACATACATCATCTGTGTCCATTGCCATTACTGATTTAATCGATGTCATGCATTATTGTGAACAACAACCCACACACATGGGCATTCTGTGTGACAAAAACACATGTGGCATGTGTGGAATTCAAAGCCATAACTAACTGTGCTATGACAGTAGTGAGAGACGCAGTAGCAGAGTGTGCTATTTGCATTACTGGGAGATTTGCCCTCTTCTGCTGTACTTGTAGGGTGCTGACATCATCTCTGTGTAGAGATTGGAATATGCAGCAGCTGGTGTGTTGTACTGGTTGCCAAAAGGGTCAGTTCTCTCACACATGTAATTGCACACACCCAACTTCCACCTTCCACCCCCCGTGCTGACATCATCAGTGTTTAGAAAGGGGAATGTGCATCCTGTAGTGTGTTCTCCTAGTTGCTAAAAGGGACATTTCTCTCACACAGAATTGCACACACACACACACACACACACACACACACACACACACACACACACACACACACACTGAGCATTTGCAAGATTCAAACCCCTACCTAACTATATTATGACACTTGAGGGAGACGCATTAGCAGAGCACACTATCCAAATTACTGGGCATCTGCTCTGCACCTGCAGTATTTATAGGGTGCTGACATCATTATTTATACAGAGGTATGTACATCTATTACTACCTGTCAGGTGGGGGATAGCATATATATGCATTTGCAGCCACCTACTTCAGGGTCAGATATTGACATCAGCACTGGCAGGTTATGTTTTATACCATGCTTCATGACCACAGGACCTGTAACACACAACACAACCAGTTCAGACCACCCCTCCCACATCCGGGACACACACTTTGCTTCCCTGGGAACAGTGCCAAGATATGAAGGTGTTCACATACACCATTCCAGTTGTTAACGTCAGGTACAGGTATATTGTGTGTGGGAACTACTCAGGCCTCTACAACATTACCCTACAGCCACTACAATTTGTGAATCCATGTGCTATGGCAGGACCACTCACCACAGCCACAAGGGGGAATACATATTGCACCTGACCATCTGCAACATGGGTACTCACTGTTCCACACCAGAGGTAGACCACTATTGTTGATATCTGACCATACCCACATTTCCCTGGACATCCATATCCCATCCCCACCCCCAGGCAAGGTTGTCACTGCAAACAAAGTGTATTTATCAAAAGCAGACTTTGCACTTGTGAAGACTGGGGTGGAAGACTTCAAAGGACCCATGCTGGGGGAGTATACAGGCCACTCTGCATAATCCTTGACAATTGCATTCTATGAGCATGTGGAAGGTTTGCATTGATCATGCTATCCCAAATATACCCATGACTCCTCCACAACAGGACACCCTGTCAGGTGTACACCAGCCATATATGAGCTGTCCAACAGATGGAGTGAGCTAATACATTGCAGAGCAGTAGTCCACAGAGGGAGGACATCTCTGAACAGTACTGGCATGACACTTCAATCCCTCTTAATCATCACGACAACGTGTTGACAGTGAAATTGTCCAGACACTGCAGATAAGGCTCCCCTCAGTCTGTTATTGATGCCCACTTACTGTTAGAGGTCCTCACCAACCCTCTTCCAGCACACACCAACAACATGGATGTGGCATAGCAAATTCAACCCCTGGGATCTCCACTGTGTCCCTGCTTGATGGAGGCACAGCACACTAGCCTCAAACGGTGCCTTATGTGACCTACTTTACAGTGGCACAGTAGCCTACTGTACTGGGGATGCAGACGCCAAGCTTACTCTGGCTAAGCTTTCATTCCCTAGGGCAAACAGCCTAGTATTGACCTCTACACCCATATGTTTAATTGTCAGATGCACAATATTTGTTGCTGATAGGCTGTTTGCAGGTCTTTATTGCCATAGCATTCCCTGTTTCTATGAACAACTTGTGTACCTGTGGAAGATGTTTGAATATGAGGGGGATCCACTATATCACTTATGTCTCTGTAGTCATTTAACTGTGTGCACTGGGCAGATTGCTGTAATGTGGCTGGTTCCTGGAATGACACGTACAAATACCAGATATGTGTGGCCAACTGCTAAACTGAGATATGGCCTAAGTGTGTGAGCATGCCCAGTTCAGCCTTTCCATGGCATGTTGTCTGACATATGTCTCATTTATCAAAGTGTGCGAGCATGCCCAGTGTGAGCTTTCCATATGTTGAACTCTGCAGTCCACCACATATGTGGATGAGTGTGAACTTCAACAATATCTCACGTTTATGGTTGTATGTTGGGTGTCATGTTGTGTACTTACTGGCCAACTGCTTCATGTCTGAACACAACGGGGATTATACTGTGCCTGCAGGGTTTGCATGGGATACTTTGCATACAGTTGTCAACATCCTTTCTTACTGACCTAACACTGTAGTACCATATAGTGTACTGGTTCAGTACTTTCACTGTGGTGGACAGTATCCTGGGCTTTAGTCCTATCACTGCTTTAAATTTTCATAGTGAGCACAACAGACTGTTTAGGGGCCAGTTGTGCACATATGACCATGTTGCATTATGTTCAGATATGGACTACTTAAACCAGGCTTGTCCAACATTGGTAGTGTATTCCACAACATAGGTGGACATTGGCAAACACTGGCGATGTGCCCTAGGCCATTTCTAATGCTAGTCAGAGAGTGTGTTTGTCCTTCGATACACATTGTAACTGGAGTTTGCCATGACATATGTCATGTTAGTATACTGTGCCTCCGTCTACCTGTGACATAACAGTGATACCCAGGGTAAACCTACCATCTCCCATCCACTCATCAAGATTCCTCTTGAGGAGAGTCGATGGGTGACTCTCTGGCTAACCTGTACTGGGAGTTTACTCAAGAGTGGGGGTGGCTTCTGTGTTATGGATCATTCAGTACAGCTTGTCCTATGTATGTCAGTGCTGGGGTTCAGGTCTCTCATGTGCATAGCTCACTGCCATTCAGATTGTACAAGGTGCAGCATGTTCATTGATTCCTGCTTGGACATGGCTTTATACATCAGGCACAGCTTGCCTCTGGGCGGGCAGTATGGTAGTGTGTGGAGCTGCAGTTTGCTTAATCAGGCAACACATGGCATCTGTTCAAGCTCTTTGATACTCCTGGTGAGGTACTTTTGGGGTCTTTCCAGTTGATGGAGATATCTGCTGAGGTACATCCCACAGGGGCCATTGTAGTCAATTGTGACGTTGATGAAGGATGACTGCAGAGCCACAATGACCTACCCTGATCTAGATCTCACTACCTTCATGATTAGGTGGGTATATGGTGTGTTTCTGTAACCACTAAAGCCACATGCTTGTCCAATGCAAGATATCCATCAACTTGTGTCCCCAGGTCTCTTATTACATCTTAAGTACTTAATGGGTTAACACCTATGTGGTAATTGGTGGGCACTTACTGTATATCCACAGGGGTTGACTATACACTTTTCTGCAATTAGCTTGCTGACATGGCTATGGCACCAGTTGTCTGTTTCTATGTGGCCCTTTTGTGGGATGCTTCTGTCAGCTGGAGGGTCAGATATGGTGTCCAGTTTGTAGTCCTCTGCAAACTTGTTGAGACACAGTCCTTCCATGTTGGCCTGTACCTATGAGACATATATACCAAACAAGGGAGGTCCCAGGACAGAGCCTTGTGGGATGCCAGTTGTATCTGGTTTGTAGTCTGACATGGCTGCAGCATTTCTGACCATGTCAGTTCTGTCCTTGGTCTGGTTTGCAAACCCTCTACTGACATAGGGGTTTATATTTAAGCTGGTGAGCTTATCTATAATGAACACATGGGGTATTGTATGGAAGCCTTTTGCAAGGTCCAGCTAGGCTGTGTGGACCACATTCCCCTCATCAATGACCTTAATGACCGTTTCAAATGAGTCAAACATGTTTAAGGGGCAGGATCTGCACTTATGAAAGCCACACTGGGTAGCGTCCAGTGTCAGTAGGTCCCCAATATCTTTATGTCCGAGGTACATGCTGATCCTTTCCATAGCTTTGCAGACCAAGCTTGTCAGCATTCTGGGGTGGTAGTTTGCAGTATCCATTCAGAAAACACCTTTGTGGAGAAGGACCACTGTTGTTGTACACTGCTCTTTGTGTACATATCCTGTGGTAAGGCTGACATTCAGCAGTAGTGTTATTTGGCATTCCATTCTTCTTGGAGTCCATGTTGGACTCAGCCCAGGACACCATCTCATACCATTGATGCTGTGTGTTTTGCTTTGTAGATGCTGGCTGTTACCTCATCATCTGCAATGTCAGGGGGCCAGCACTCTGCTGGGATAGATATTTTGAATTTGTGTGGGGGGGTTGCATTGCACCTGTCAGGTTGGATGTTGGCAATATGTGTGTGTGTGTTTGGTATGTTGTTTGTAATATTTGAATGATTCAGAGCATATCTGTGAATTCCCAACAAGGTTCCTACCATCAGTTAAGAAAGCCTTGTGATTATCCTTAGTGTCCTGTACAATTTGCATCTTCATAGGTTCATAGGTTCATACTAGGCTATCCGCCCTAGGGCATTTCTAGGCCTAGCCAGAGTGTGTGTGGCTTTCGCCACCCCTTGCTATGTGAATATTATGGCCATTTATGATTTACTTTACTGTGCCTCTGTCTGGATGTGACACAGTGAAGACCCCCAGTGTACATCTACGATCATCCATCCACTTGGCAAGATTCCTGTTGAACAGAGTCAGTGAGGGGCTCTGCCTAACATGGAGTGGGATTCCGTTCCAGGGTGTAGGGAGCCTCTGGGTTATGTATCTGTCCCTCCAGCACATCCTATTTCATTATGTGTTGAGGTTGACATCTCTCACTCTCACAGCTCCGATGGAATTGGGTTTTCTGGGATGGAGCATGTCCATTACTCCTGTGTTGGACATGGCCTTGTACAACAGGCATGCAACGCCTCTGCATAGGCAGTATGTGACTGCATACAGCTGGGGTGTCTACAGCCAGGCAGCATATGACAAATATTTGAGACCCTTTATCCTCTTGGTGAGGTACCTTTGAGGTCTTTCTAACTGCTGCATGTGTCGGGTAAGGTACATCCCAAATGAGGCATTGTACTAGATTATGGGTCTGATAAGAGAACAGTATAGGGGCACAATGACCTCTGTTGATGTAGATGTGAATCCTTTCATGATACGGTGTCCAATATAGACAGTCTTCCTAGCCACGTTGGCAATGTGAGTGTCACATGACAGGTTACTGTCCACTTGTGTCCCTAGGTCCCTGATTACTCCTTCCATACATAATGGATTACCACCTATGTGGTAATTTGTGAGTACCTTGTTTGGTATTTGGTGAGACATTCATACTGTCCAGTGTCTTCAGGATGGCTGAGTGGGGTTCCTGTGTGTGAGAGTGTGGTCTGTAGCATGCTACAGACTGTACAGCAGTTTTGCCTACGGTTAGTTGCACATGGGTGGTCTCCGATGCTTCGTGCAATGTCAGTTACCTGGACGTGTGGGTGTCTGTGCTGAATATGGATACTCCCCCTGCTTTTATGTTTTGGTCCAGGTTTTGGGGCCATAACACATGATATGAGGTATAACCTGGTAGTGCTGGTGTGCTGTCAGGAGCCTTGCTGCAGGTTTCTATTACTGCACGGACATCGATGTTCTCCATACTGGGGAGGGCCTCGGGAGCATGCATGTTGAGGTTTGCATGTCTGGCATTGGGCAGCATTACCCTTATGTTTCTTTCCACTTATATTTTCTAGGGAGGCGGGTTAGTCTTTTCAGCCTTGCCTACGAAAGGCTCTATGGAGGTGGCAAGAGCCTTATCCAATATCCAGATGCCCAGGGGTAACAGGTGCAAGCCATCCCTGGCACAGCAGTGTGGCTTGTCAAACATGACATCCCAAGCAGACAGACATTGGATCCCCTTGGAATGACACCAGTAATTCTGCCACTTGTTAAAGCTGATCATTCTGTGTTTGTACTGTGGCATCATTCTTGGTGAGGGTAGGATGCTGCACACGGTCAGTGTCATACCGGCCTGGACTACATAATCGGAGAGCTCATCTATGTCTCTTTTCATGTAGTCTGGGGAGGTACATCTCAGGTCATTCACACCAGCATGGACAATGAGTGCATCATATTTCTACTTGCTTTGGGGTGGCCTGCGTACTTGTGTTATGTGGCGTATTGTAGCAGCCTACAGGCAGCTTACTGTACCCTTTCTCTTGTTCAGTCTGGGGAGTGGGACAGCAGTGTGTCTGACTATGGAGTCACCTATTACAACTGTATCAGGCATGTTGTTTCTCCTTCTGGCCTGTGACTGTTTGGCACACCAGCTTTGTGTACTATGTGTTGCATGTGCTATGTTTGGAGGTAGTGCTTGCTTGGGTGTCTGCTTTGGAGGCCTCTGTTGATGTGGTGTGTTTGTAATTAGGGCCTCCAGGAATGTTTTTCTGTGTTTATGTCTTTGGTTTGCAGTTGTGATAGGTCTATGTGAGACTGGGTTTGTGGTGTGTGTGGTTACCTTCTCCTCCTGTCTAGTTTTGACAGTACTGAGTTGAGAGAGCTCAGCCTCCGGTTTGGATAAATGGTTGCATCTCTCACATATATTTGTATTTCTTGGGGGGAGGTGAGGGTTGTCTGTGTACATGGGGCAGGTATAACATTGCCTCAAGATTCACAGATTCAACTTGTTGTAGCTGGCCTTAGTGGATTGTATGAGTGGACATATTTTATTGCCATACTACTGATCAGTGATTACTTCCCTTTTTATGTTTGCTCTATCATTCTCTTGCATGGTTTGGTAATGGCTGGAGTCCACCATGCCAGATGCCTGCGTGTATGGCATTGTGTCTTGGTTTTATTTTTGATTGCATAATCCATGCATTCCTGGCAGTGTTCATGGAATGCCTGTATAACAGGTTCTGAGGTGTGGCCCATATTTTGTACCTACTTAGGGCCTTTAATGGATTCCACATCAGTTTGGAGGAGTGCAACTTTTGCTTTACACATGTTTTTCACTGTGGTTTTCTGGCCAGGGACTGTGGTCAGGATGTGTATATCCAGTGTGATTACTCTATGGTCTGGTCTTACCAGTGAGGGATACACTTCTCATCTTGCCATCCAGTACCCATGTTGCTGATTATCACATCCAGAATGCTTACCCCTCTTGTGGGAGTGGTACGTTGTTCCTGGGCATTTTGGTTTATGGATTCTACGCACTTTTGTCCTACAGTGTTGGAGCTAGAATAATGCTCCCAATCTATGTTTGGGTATTTTCAGTCACCCAATATAATGTGGTTTGGAGGGCTTGATATATTCATGTATTCCAACATAGGCCAAGTGCAGTTCCTGGTGTTAGGATGGTAGTCTGTAGCAGGCTATAAACTGGGAGGCAGTTTTAGCCACTGTTACTTGACCATGGCTAGTCCATGCTGCTTCTTGTTGTGGTACCAACATGGGGGGGGTGGTTATCCTTGACAATTATTGCTAGTCACCCTCCTTTTGTAGCTTGTTCCATGTTTTGAGGCTGTACAGCACAGTATGAGGTGTAACCTTGTAGTGTTAGGGTGCTGTTGTGAGCCTTGACCCAGTTTTCTGTTACAGGACAGATATCAACATTCTCCATACTGGGGGAGTTTAGACTGCATGCATCTTGCTGTTTAGACTTCTGGCATTGGGTGGCATTACATCTAGGTTCTTATCCCTTGTGATACCTATGGAGGTGGGTTTGTGTTTTGAGCCTTACCTATTCAAGGCACACTGTGGGTAACAACAGCCTTTGCCAGTATCCATATGGCCAGGACTGATAGGTGCACACCACCCCTAGCAGGTGGAGCATCATGTCATGCTCAGCATGTCATCCCAGGCTGGCACACATTGGATCCCCTTTGACTAACAGCAATACTTCAGCCAATTATTGCAATTGATCATCTCATCGTCATATTGTGGCATCATGCTTGGTGAGGGTAGGATGTTAGTCAGGGTCATCAAGTTTGCATATACTACATGGTGTTACATTCCTTAACACATGGCATTCATGCCTCAGGTGGTGCTGCAGGGCTGCCTCTGTCGGATGCACATACTACACTCCCTGTACATGTTTGAGAGCAGGTTATGTCATTTTAGGCATCCCTGTTATTATATGAGTGAGTCAGAGAGGGGTATCATTCCCAGGGTTCCTACTGAGCCAGTGTATGTGCTATGCGTTGCCTCTTTGCCAAGGCCAGGGCATACTGGGCATGCCTCCTTCTGCCTACTGGGGCAGGCTGAGGTTGTTCCTCCTCCGAGTCACGCTCTGCCTGTGATGGCCTTGGCAATGGTGGGGGGCTGTTTGGCCCAGCCCTATGCTGGTCCTGCTGCAGCTGTTTTCACAAGATTATATTATGTAGCATAGCACATACCATGACAATTTGGGTACATGTAGTTGGTGAGTACTGCAAGGCTCCACCAGATGTGTCCAGACACTGGAACCATGACTTGAGCAGCCCAAATACATGCTCTATTACATTACGTGTTTGTGCGTGTGCCTCATTATGGCATTCCTGTTCAGGTGTGTGTGCGTTTCTGATGGGTGTCATCAGCCACGGCTCCAGTGCATAACCTGCATCCCCCACTAGGTGTCCATGTGGGATGTCCCCATTGGCAAATGTCTGGTACAGCTGCGTCAAATGCCAGATATGGGAATCATGGTAGGTCCCAGGGCAGCCAGCACACACATTCATTATTTTGCCCTGGGCATCACACATGACCTGGCAGTTGATGGAGGGGAAGCCCTTGTGGTTAATGTAGGCCCTACCCCACTCACCGGCTGGTGCTTTGATGCGTATGTGCGTGCAGTCTATTGCACCCACTACCTCAGGGTATTCCGCTATTTGCTGGAAGAGACGCATATTGCTGGCCAATACCTCACGAGCATTGGGGAAATATACATGATCACCGACATGTGCTGACATGGCATCCAGGAACTGGTGCAGTACCCTGGAGGCTGATGCCTGTGATATCCCCATCATATCACCAGTTGGTCTCTGGAAGGTATCTGTTGCTAGTATTCTTAGGCCAACACATACCTTGGTTTCCACTGGGATGGGTTCCCCTCTGTTGGTTCTGTGTGTGAGGCGTGGCCTGCACAGCTCGACAATTTGCTGCAGGATGTCTCTGTCCACTCTATAGCACTCCACTATCTCCAGCTCATGTAACCCGTGGTAGGTGACCCTGGGCCTGTACACTCTTCTCCATCTCCTCACTGTGGGTTGTCTGGCACCATTTGCATTGTCACCACCCTCAGCAAGTAGCCTATGTCTCCTTATGACAGCTATGGCAGCCCCTAGCATTTCTGCTCTGAGTTCAGCTTTTTCAGTTTTCACTTCTAATAGCTTACTCCTGTCTTGCAGTGTCTCTTGAGAGAAATATTCTGCACTGCTGTTTGCAGAGTTTTAAGTGCTTGGCTGGGCTACTATTCTGCCTGTGTAATTGCCTGCTTCTAATTGTTTTCACCTGATAGCTCCAGCAGTATTCCCTGCTAGCTTCCTACTAATTCTGTTGCTTCCTGTTTCCTTTCTGTTTCCTCAGGGGGGAGCAATGCGCATACCAGCAGAAACACGCTCACAGTGGCTTACACACGCGCACACATGCTTACATGGTTTAGAATCGTCTTATTCAGGTTAAAACGTGTGCACACCAGCGCAAACAGTCTTACAAGTCTGCCAACAGGCTCCCACATGCTCAGTCTGCCTTACACGTGCACACACTGCACTACTCGCGCCTCATGGCGCACACACGTGCGCATGCACGCCCAGCAAGAAACTTTGGTGTAAGCAACAGTGTACACCTTCCATTTCTTGACTTTCCCATGCTTATCTTGTGGCACTCCTCTTTCCATGATATGTGTCTGACATCTGTCATGTAACACTGACCTCCAATGAACTGCATTTCTTTCTGCCATTCCCCCCTGTGATGTCACCTATCTCCTACTCTATTCCTCCCCCTTATGTATCTCTTACACTACTCAGAATGTGCTCATTTGCTATGTGACAGTGGACTTCAGTATCCTAACACTCATTTACATCAGATTGCCTACTAATGCTTAGTTACATGTCTTAGACTCAGCTTCCCCCCTTAGCAACCACTAAACGGTGGCCATGTTGTTTTTGATCTGCTGGTCCCTGCATTGTAAATCCATGTATTGCATAAAACCCACATTTGTGGATTTATAACCTTCATTTTTATGTTTTATATAGCGCAGCCCGTTTGCGCGGGGCTGCGCTGTGTTTAAACATCGGCGATCGCCGAAAAAAATATATATATTTATTTCTCATATTTGCATCGGGGTACCTTGCCAATGGCCACATATTTGGCCATTGGCATGCTGCCTGACACATATGCACCCTTTATTTGGAGCTGACATGGCTCCATTGTGTTTTTTGTAGAAACGTACTCAGTTGTCAACTGAGTACATTTCTGCAGCTAAAACGGCTCTTACACGGGCTGCTTTGGGCTTCCTGGATCGCTAATCTACCTCATTTGCATGCCTTTCAGCTGCAAGTGAGGTGATTAGCATATCCATGCCCACTCCGTGTAAGAGACGTTTTAGCTGGTCTCTTACACGGAATTTTGGGCTGTTCCTGGATCGCGAGGGCTGCATGAAGTCTTACACTACTCTTAGACTCCATGCAAGCCTTCGTGAATCCTGCCCAAGGTGTTTTATTATACATAAAGCCCGCACTACAAATATAGTTGGCCATTATATTTTTTATATAATTTTTCTACTGCACTGCCTACCAACCATCAGCTTACCACCTTTTTTTTTTACTTTTTATTTGATTTTAAAACAAAACAATAGTCATTTACACACTAATTAATTAACAATATCATGAAACTACGTACATACTATTTACAAAGTCCATAACAAAATTCAAAAGATCTATAGAGTTGTTTTATGCCCTCTTCAGCACATGGGTGCTCAGACATACACATACACACAGATACACAGTGTTTGTGTCTTGTATGTATTGCAGTGAGTGATCGAATGCTAGGTGTGTGTGCGTGTGTATATCAGTCTGTCTATGTGATTCTGTGTGTCTGTACACCTGTGGAATTGCAGTACATGCAGGATTTTGTTGTAGTCATCAGTCAGGGGTTACTGTATGTGTAACAGGAAGGTAGTTGTGTGTGGAGAGTCTGTGTTTAGTGTTACGTGTATGTGTAAAGTACGGAATGTAGAGTGTGTTTCCCAGGTATGTTCAATGTGTACTGTATATAAGGTGACTGCAGATAGTGTGAAAGCTCTATAAGATGGCTGCTTGTGTGACTCTGTGTCCTGAGCACCACTTGCCCCAAGTTAAGTTAAAGTTGAAGTTGATTATATAACTTTTGAGGGGGACAAAGGGGTGTTTGCCCTTCCCATGGGGGTGTGGAGGACTTTCTTCCCTTGTAAGAAGTGTTTAAGCATGTGGCTGTTGAGTGGTGAGTGAGTTCAGTATGCATGCGTACACATTTGTGTGTGTGTGTGTGTGTGTGTGTGTGTGTGTGTGTGTGTGTGTGTGTGTGTGTGTGTGTTTGTGTGTGTGCATGACAGAAGATGCACTATTTGTTTAGTGTGTCCTGTATGGAAGGTGAGCATGCATGTTGTGTAAAAGGTAAGCGACATGGGTGTTTTTGGAACTATGTGTCCGAATCAGCAGTTACCTCAAGGTTAGTGTGGTAGGAAAATGCTTTGTTGTACTTGCTCTTGAAACAGGTCATGTAAGTAGTGAGAGAGAGCTTGCACTTTACATGGCATATTGTGGGTTTGCCTCCCATGAAAAAAAGTGTGTTTTGGGGTGTTTTGATATGTGGTTGTTAAGTGGGGAGTGAGTGAGTGAGTGAGTGAGTGAGTGAGTGAGTGAGTGAGTGAGTGAGTGAGTGAGTGAGTGAGTACAGTGTGCGTGAGTGTGTGTGTATCCATGAGTGGGTGCATGTGTGTGAGCATGCAATTTCATGTGACTGCATTAGGTAGGGTTCTCAGTGTTTAAACACTCTAGAAGCTTGCTTAGTTGACATGTTTTTTTCTGAATAAGTGGTGTGCAGCTTGTCTAACATCACGATTTAGGACCAAATCTGATTTTAGAGGTTTAGGAAGCAGAGGGGCTTTATCTTCTCAGTGGGGCAAAGAAACATTCAGTGTAATTATAAATGGGTAACTGGATAAAATTAAATGAAGGCTCATTAGGTATTTATATGCTGGTTAGTGACCAGGCTTGTGAAGTCATGTTTCTGAAAGTACCATCCATTGGGATGGGAAATTATGAATGAAATTATTGGTGAGACTCGGATCCCTCAGGTCCACATGACCCAGTGCTGGTGAAAAAATAAATAGAAATTCATTCATATGAAAACCCCTACTTAGGTTAGTCATATTACTATTGAAGAATCTTGATCTTTGTTTTGATCACTTTAAAAGTCATCTGCATAATAGCATTTCAACTAGTGATAATCAAATCCAGTACTCAAATGCCAAGTGAAACACCAGTACAACAGACACAGAAATAGTTTCTCCTGTCCACACACAGCTTTACTTTTGTACCCAAAACAATGGCAATTAATATGAAAGGAGTTCATCCAGGAACTGCAGATTTGAGGTGTTTTTTTCTGCAATAAAGGAGACCTTTGGTAGAATCTTAGTGAGGTTATACATTGCCTGGAGTGTTACTAGTAAATTACAGTTTGCAAAGGTGATGCTGAAGCCAGTGAGGAACAAGTCTTAGAGGTCTATGCTTTGCAGAAGTTTCAAATTACTGAAACATATAAGCAACATAATATTAAGTGATGAATTGCTGTATCAAAAAATTGCACTCAGTGGCTGTCTGTCATGACAATGTAATGAATTGCATTCACATTTTAATGAACACTGTTCACATTTATACATGGGAAAGTCTATCACAAGTTGACATGATTGTTGGGGAAGAAAGTCTCTTCCTCTAACAGGTTTTATAATTTTACCAGTTACAAGCATGAAGTGATTGAAACTTCCAAATATGTAAATCATACCTTTCAACCTCAGTGCAAGAAATTTGGACAAAGCCCAAAATAATGAGGGGACATGGGCCCAAAATAGGGACAAATTTTAAATATTGCTCTTATAAAACTTAGGAGTTTGATAAGAGCAATAAGATTTGTGTTAGCTTACATTTTCTGAAGGATACAAAGACTGAAACTCAAATGAATATTATTATTTAGTGACTTCTATGCTAAGTAATTTGTCAGAAAAACACAAATGTTATGAGGAACAGACCAAAAATATGAAGCAAAAATCTGGACAGTTAAGACGTATGATGTGCATCCATATACATTATCTGTCTCTGTGCATCTTAACTTACAGTCAGCATATCTGCAGAGAAATCATAATAATAACATATTCAGAAATCCTGGCATCTCATGAGAACTTCATGCTAAAATAAGTATTTAAATGCAGATCTCAAAGGGAGAGGCATAGATGAAATTTAAAGTGCTTGAAAGGTGCATAGTTTATCACAATATAAGCACCAGCTAATATTTTAAGGAGTGTTATAAATAATCATGGCTGAGCAAATGTTCAAAAAAGAAACATGAGCAATGCAATCCCAAACTGAAAATCCCCAAATTTAACATATTAGAACTTCTTCTTCTTTTGGTCGCCACAGCGGATTACCTGTACACTCATGATTGGCAGTGCAGTTTTACGGTGGTGAATTGCTAGCCTGGCGCCCAACCTTCCACAGAAGGCACACGGATGCATGCACTCACCCCTAGGGCCAATTTAGAGTGTCCAAACAACACCCAAAATTAGTAAAAGTCTACATAAATATAAAAATGGTACAAAAACTGAAATCTACTTTAGTCACAAATTAAAAAAAAAAAAACAAAAGCAATAAAAGGCAACCAGCTCATAAAAATGTCTTGCACCGACACTATAATACATTCCCGCTATTGTATATACTCTACATATTGTAAACAGAAAATCATTAAAAACAAGGCGAATAATGAGACCATTTAAATGAAAACAATAGCTGAAATATATTTACAAACGTCCACAGCTGCCTACTAGCTATACTAACTGTAGATTATTTAAAAATAAACACAGAAAACATTGCACTGCAGTTCAACTCCTTAAACTCAATATAGAAACTTTATAAGTCATATTTCTGCAGGGGGCAGGGACTTGCTACATGCACTTCTCATGACAGGAGATTCATCCCCATGCTTTACTTAAATAAATATAGTAACTCTGAGGTCACACCACCTCTTAGTTGGAAGCAGCATCTGATTTTTTTACAGTATAATGAAAGTAATTGGCTGACATTTCTGCTCCACACCTAAAGATTCTGCAGCTTTGGAGGTGATACGCATAAGATGTGGGATACCAGAGATTCAGGAAAAAAATAACTTCTGCAAAAAAATCTTACTTCAAGTATCACTTAAGCTAACTTCATCTTCATATTACTTCCAGTGACTGGGTGGCATTATTCGGAAGTCAGATTTTTGTTTGATTAGGTGTTATTAAGTTTAGCTCAAGTTTCTTATATTTTTGTTCTGAAAATATGCAAACTTGAAGCTGAACCATGCCAAGCATACCAGACAAGCACATTTCTGGCATAAAAGCCTCTATTTGTCTAAATATATTTTATTATGTAAGTTATGGGCAAATAATGGAGAAGAAATACACACACACACATAATACCCACTTTTGTACTTTACAGCTTCTGGAAGCATATACATCAGATACAAATATGATTATATATTAGACCGATAAGAGACTTTCAATGCCAAGTTATTATGCATTGATTCAGGATACTAGAGAATGACAAACTCTGAAAGAAGCCATTATATCCATGTTTTCATGCAGTAAATTGCTCCACAGATGTTATTTTACCATGCTCTGTTTGGCTACTGGTTGCTTGATCATCCACAGAGGCATCAAATCCCTATTAGTTGGGACTACCTTGCTGAACAGAACTTGGCCAATGTGAAGTTCATATCTTTATCTGAAGTGCGGCAAACCTGTAGTTAGTTATAATGCAAATGATATGTGTGACCAAGCCTGTAATGAAGGTTGTAGGGAGCTTTGCCTCCCCACAGAAAACAAATTAGATTGACAGGCAGTTCTAACATAGTAGATCCTAACAAATTTGTGGTTAATCACATAAAATAGATTTCTTCTGTCTCCAGTAACTGTAGTAGAATGAGAGTCAGACATTTGTTTGGTTCTGATAAAACAAACAATAGTGCAATTTTGTTTGTTTGTTTGCATGTCTGATTTTTTTCTATAGTGCTTCCACTATGATTTCTACCATTGCTTTACAGGACTAAATTTATCCTGTTGGAATTACATTTATTTATTTATTTATTGCATTTGTTTACCGGGAAAGTCCACTGGGCCTTGGAGAGCCCATCTTCAGTGGAGGCCCAGGGAGAAAAGCTCCACATACAAATTATACAGAACATACAGTTTCAGTTACATTAATGTTGGAAGGCTATACAGTAATAATAAAAGGCATGATTTTAAGATAACACAGTATAGTGTACATGTCAGAGTTAACACTGTATTAACAATAAGTAGCTGGGAAATGGATTGATGAGGGGAATGTCAGTGAAAAAGACAGGGAGGAATAGGTTCAGGAGTGGTAGTAAGGTAGGTATAGAGAGAGAGGATGGGTATCCAGGTTGGGTAGGTAACAGGGGTAGGCAAGTCTGGGATGGTTAGAGTGCTGGTTGGTTAGAAGGAGGAGGAATGCATGGATGAGAAAGAAGTTGGAGAAGAAAAGCAGAGGGGTAGAGTCGGGGTAGCAATGTCTAGAGAGAGTTATTTTTGTCATGGGCATAGCCAGCAAGAGGAGAAATGTTGTCTAAAAACATACTTGGAGGCTCTAAATAAAAATCTGCAAAAGCAACAGAGACCTCCAAAGCAGGCATCCAAGCAACCTCCACAACCCATCACCAACCATGAAACACATACTTCACATAATCAGTGTGACATGCAATCACAGCCCTTAAGGCAAAATAACATACCCAACACACTAGTGATAGGTGACTCTATAGTCAGGCACACTGATGTCCCACTTACTAGGCTGGACAAGGAGAAGGTTACAGTTAGCTGCCTGCCGGGTGCCAGGATCCACCACATAACACAAGCACTCAGGTCACTCCAGAACAAGTACAAATATGACTCTGTCATTGTACATGTTGGTGTGAATGACCTGAGACGTACCTCCCTGGACTACATGAAAAAAGACATGGAAGAGCTCTCTGATCATGTAGCCCAGGCAGGTATGATCCTGACCCTGAGTAGCATCCTACCCTCACCAAGAATGATACCACAGTATAAAGAAAAAATGATCAACTTCAACAATTGTCTAAGTTTCTGTTGTCATTCAAAGGGGATCCAGTATCTGTCTGCCTGGGATGACATGCACGACAAGCCACGATGCTTTGCAAGAGATGGCTTGCACCTGTCACCCTTAGGCTTTTGAATACTGGCAAAGGCTCTTGCCACCCCATAGTGCCTTTTTAGGCAAGGCTCAAAAGACAAACCCACCACCATAAATAGCACAAGTAACCAAAAACTGAGGCTAATGCTACTCAATGCCAGAAGTCTAAACCTCAAAATGCACGCACTCAAGGCACTCCTCAGTATGGAGAACATCGATATCTGTGCAGTAATAGAAACCTGGTTTAAGGCTCTAGAGAACACCCCAGCACAACCAGGCTATAACTCATACCATACCTTTCGGCCACAGAACTCGGAACGAAACACAAAAGGCGGGGGTGTATCCATATTCATCAAGGATACTCACACCTCCAGGTTAGTGGCACAGCACGATGTATCAGAGATCATCCAAGTGCAACTAACAATGGGCAAAACTGCAATCCAAATTGTAGCTTGCTACAGATCTCCCACCACGACCCAGGACCCCCATTCCGCATTTCTGGAGACACTGGGAAATATGAAGGTCCTACCAAACACCCTAATACTGGGTGATTTCAACTACCCAAGCATTAACTGGGAGAACTACTCAAGTACTAACACCATTGCCCAACATTTCCTAGAATTTATAAACTTGAACGCCCTGGATCAACTGGTCAACACCCCCACCAGAGGGAACAACATACTGGACCTGGTCATCACCAACATGGGTGACCGGTGTTCCACACCTGACATCAACCCCTCGCTGGTTAGCTCAGACCATAGACAAATCACTCTGGATATTCACATTCTGCCCCCAACCCCAATTAAGGAAACCACCTTGAAAAACTTTTCAAAAGCAAAATTCACGTTGCTTAAGACCGAGGCAGAAAGGTTCACAGCCCCCACACCAATGGACAATGCTTTCCAAGCTGCTGAAACCTATACAAAGGCACTCTATGATCATCTGCAGGAATGCATGGATCGTGCTATCCCAAGTAAAACCAGGACTCACTCCTCCAAGAAAAGGAAACCAGTCTGGTGGACCCCTGCCATAAACAGGCTCTACAAGCGAAGGAGGAAACTAGTACAGATAAGAGCAAAATCCCTAGAAGGAAAGACATCCCTGATCAGTATCAGCAAGAAACTATGATCCCTCATTAAATCATCTAAGGCTAGCTTTGAAAGAAAAATAGCCAAGGACTCCAAAGATAACCACAAAGCATTCTTTAGCTATGTCAAGAACCTAAGTGGAAACTCTCAGATCTGCTCTGAGTTGGTGCAGAATGGCACAAAATACACTCAACCAACTGATATTGGCAACATTTTGGCAGACAGGTTCAATGAAAACTTCACACCCCTCTCACCCCCTAAAGGGCCCATAACCATACCAGAAGAATGCAATTACTGACACACAGGTTAAAACAGCACTATCCAAAGCCAAAAACACAGCCTCAGTGGGACCAGACTGTGTCTCAGGCTGTGTCTTACAAGAGCTCCAAAATGAACTAACCCCTCACCTAAACACACTGTTCAAACTTAGCCTCTCTACAGGCTATGTATCCACAGAGTGGCACACAGCAACAGTTATCCCACTCCGCAAAGGTGGCGCCACAATGGACCCCGGGAACTATCACCCTATAAGCCTGACTAGCCTGGTCTGCAAGGCTATGGAGTGCATCATCATGGAACTCATTAACAGAGACATTGGGAACATCCAAATTTTGGACCACACCCAGTTTGGCTTTGTTAAGGGCAGATCATGCCTCCTAAACCTGGTGGACTTCTTTGAGACAGTTACCAAGGCATTAGATAAGGGTAAGGAGGTCCACACAGCCTACCTAGACCTCGCAAAGGCTTTCAACACCATTCCCCATTCTGGCATTATAGACAAACTCACCAACCTGAACATTAACCCCTACGTCACAAGATGGGTTGCAAATTGGGTCATGGACAGAACCCACACGGTGAGAGTTGCAGACTCTAGGTCTGACTCTAAACCGGATACAAGTGGCGTCCCCCAGGGCTCAGTCCTAGGACCCCTCCTGTTCAGTATATACTTCTCAGAGGTACAGGCAAGCACAGGAGGACTTTGGCTGACCAAGTTCGCAGACGACTGCAAATTAGGGGCCATAATTGATTCTCCAGCTGATACAGACACTCTCCAGAAGGGTCTCACTGAGACAGATACCCTCTATGTTAAAACCATGGCCTCAAGCTGAATGCCAAAAAGTGCATAATCATCCCCCTTGGAAAAAACAAAGTACCCGCGAACTACCACATAGGTGGTAGTCCCCTAAATACAGAAAAAGTAATAAGGGATCTGGGGAATATAGTAGATAGCAATCTCTCCTTTGATAATCATATTGTCAAGGTGGTTAGAAAATCCTTCTATGTGGCCCACTTAATCTCAAAAGGGTTCTCATACAGAACGAAGGAGGTTATTGTGCCTCTCTACTCATCACTTATTAGACCCATTATAGAATACAATGCCCCATTTGGGATGTACCTTACAAGACACCTGCAACAGCTGGAGAGACCACAAAAGTACCTCACCAAGAGGATTACTGGCCTCAAACAGATGACCTATGCAGCCTGACTAAAGAAGCTCCAGCTGTACTCGGTTGCATACTGCTTACTCAGAGGTGATCTCTGCTTGACATACAAGGCCATGTCCAACCCAGACTTGATGGATATGCTCCACCTAAAAAAAACAAATCCCTGAGAGCCACACGCTCTAGGGATATAACCTTACCACAACGATAAATAGGACGTGCTGGAGGGATAGATTCCTGACCCAGAGACTCCCCATGCTTTGGAACAAGATTCCAATATACATCAGGCAGAGCCCCTCACTAGCACTCTTCAACAGAAACATTGATGGGTGGATGGGAAACAGAAAATTTACCCCGGGGATCACTGCAGTGACTCTGCTGGACAGAGGCGCAGGGAACTAATTGCTCTTCTGGTCAGAGGCACAGGGAACTAATCCAAGGGGGTGGCGAAAGCCAACACACTCTGGCTAGGCTTATAAATGCCCTTGGGCAGATAGCCTAGTACTTACCTATGAACCTATGAACTTAAGAGACCTTTTAAATAGGGCAGGGCTACTGATGGAGGTTATAGTGGATGGGAGGGAGTTCCAGAGTTTGGAAACAGTAAAGGAGTAGAGCATTGGGCATTAAATAAATACTGCAACAGTTATGTGGAATTTGGCTTAAGGAGCTTAAGAGTATTTAAAATGTTCCACACAGTTAGTCCCTTGTATAATCAAAGTTTTCTCCAAGGTTCAAAATAGCAAACCAGTGCAACATTGGAAATCCAAAATTTCCACAGATCTTAATTATTCTTGAATACCCCCAAACATCTGTAATAATGACACATGCATAGAAATAACTTGCAGATAGAGTATATAAGGAGTCAAAGCTAAGTTGTAACAAACCACATTTCATTGTAAAATGCTGGCTAGTTACCATCATCACTTACTTGAGCCATGCAAGCAAAAAAAAAAAAAAAAAAGAAGAAACTCTAAACATCTAAACTATCTAGCGTTCCCCTAATATCTTTATCTATCCTAATCACATGATGCTGTTGCATCCACTCTGATACATTTGCTACCAGCCTGTGCAAGAATGGTTGCACCACTGACATAATTTTACAAACAAATTCTTTTTATCTATATTTTTTTCTTTTATCAAACTCTTTCATCTGTCACCCCTTTAAGTGATTATCCCTTTTGTTCTCTAATCACACTGACTGTCCAGGAAATATAAGTGTAAGAACCTGTCAGTGGACAGGCTGTCATCCAAGTAGTCCTAGGAATTTTGGTTTCTTACTCCCTCCCTCTGGTCACCTGTTAGTCATGCCTTTGAAACAGGGCTTGTAATATCAAAGCACTAGCATGAGTGTGATGATGAATATTCAGTGACTCTTCCCACAATGCCATATGCTGCTTGGCAGTCAAGAGTACACACCCTGTCAGTTTGGTAGTGGACCAAGCCATCTCTATTCCTCCCTAGGCTGGGGAAGCCAGCACTGACCAGTCATTCCTACCAATCTTTGTTGCTTCTACTGAAATCCATTAGCTAGACAAAACCAAATCATCTGTCTCAGTCTTTGATCGTCATTCTTCTATGCCACAGAGCCAATACTCTACAAACAAAATCGAGATAACCTGCCAAAGTCTGTAAATCATTCAACCTGCACCAGTTGCATACAGAGATAAAGCCATCGCTATGGCCCAGGTGACCCAAGTTTGAATAACATCCTTCACGGCACTGGTAGAGAGAATGGGCATGTCTATCCTTGAGGAGGAAGTGCATGCCATTTGGACACACTTACACAGTCCAACTTCTCCTAATGCAGACCAGGGTAACAACTACACAGTACTGTCTGAGGGCATATGGGTCATCTTGATAGCCTCTGTCACTTGTAGAAGAGAGGAACATTTAAGCACTGATGTCCATTGCACATTATGACCTCAGTCTGTTACTGGGCATGTGTAAGGTGGGTGAGGAATTCGGACAAAAAAAATCACCCTGGTAGTAGTGTGGTGCTGCCCCAGGTTCCTTGATCTCCTCACCAGTCCCAGACATGGGTTGGGATTTGTCCTGTGAAGGCTAAGATAGGTCAGGTGCATGAGGACAGGGCATGGAAGCAATTGATGGTCAACTGTGGAGAGCTGAAAAGAAGTGCAAACAAATTCTGTAAATCCTTCAGGGAAATGCTGGTTGAACTGCAAACAAACTTTATAAAGTTGCAAAGTTTTCTCATTTTATTCTTCACCTTTCTAAGCAGCTGCCTTAGAGTCCCTTTCCATTCCCAAAAATAAAATTCTAGAAATTGCCACCTCCTTTTTTTGCTAGTGCCAAAGCCACCCCTATGTGCTGGAAGACATCTTCCAAGTTATACAGCACTTCTGAACACACAGAGAATCAGCTTCTATCAATGAGCAAAAAAAAAAAAAAAATCATACAAATAGGAGGTGGACCTGAAGGAAGAGTCACAGGTCCCTACAGCTGATCATTTAAAAGTCAAAACATACTGCCTGTCCTGTTTGTGAATATCAAGATCTGACACTGTCAGTAATATGCTACTTTGCACCTACTCACTTGTTCTACAATCCAGAGCAAAAACCTTGACCCATGTAGTTATGTATATTACAATACCCCTCATATTTTATATCCACTATCTCCAATATTCCTTTGCACACTGAAAAAACATACCTCAGCTTCAATATCTGCTTCATGCAACAGTACCACAAGTCTATAGGTTCATAGGTTCATAGGTAGGTACTAGGCTATCTGCCTGAGGACATTTATAAGCCTAGCCAGAGTGTGTCGGCTTTCACCGCCCCAATGATTAATTAACTGATCCTCTGTCAAGCAGAGCCAATGAAGTGATCCCAGAGGTGTATTTTCTGTTACCCATCCACTCGTCAAGGTTTCTCTTGAAGAGTGTTAGTGAGGGGCTCTGCCTGATATAATTTGGAATTTTGTTCCAAAGCATGGGGAGTCTCTGTGACAGGAATCTATCCCTCCAGTATGTTCTATTTATTGTTGTGGCGAGGTTTAGCTCACTAGAGCACGTGGCTCGCAGTGACTTGGATTTCTTTAGGTGGAGCATGTCCATCAATTCTGAGTTGGACATGGCTTTGTAAGTCTGGTAGAGATCACCTCTGAGTAAGCAATATGCCACTGAGTACAGCTAGAGTTTTTTCAGTCGAGCTGCATAGGACATATGTTTGAGACCAGTAATCCTCTTGGTGAGGTACTTTTGTGGTCTTTCCAGCTGTTGGAAGTGTCTTGTGAGGTACATCCCAAATGGGGCATTGTACTCTATGATGGGTCTAATGAGTGACAAGTAGAAGGGCACTATAACCTCTTTATTTCTAGATGCAAACCCTTTAGTAATTAGATGGACCACATAGAAGGATTTCCTAACTACTTTGGCAATATGATTGTCAAAGGAGAGATTACTATCTACTTGGGTCCCCAGCTCTCTTATTACCTCTTCTGTATTAAGGGGGCTGCCACCTATGTGGTAAATTGTGGGTGTTTTGTTTTTCCCAAACGGGATGACTATGCATTTTTTGGCATTTAGCTTGAGGCCATGACTTTGACACCAGGTGTCCATCTCAGTAAGGCCCTTTTGGAGGATGTCCATGTCAGCTGGACAGTCAATTATGACTCCCAGTTTGCAGTCATCGGAGAACTTGGTTAGCCATAGTTCTCCTGTGTTTGCCTGTACGTCTGAGAAGTATATGCCAAACAGTAGGGGTCCCAGGACCGAGCCTTGTGGGACACCACTTGTGACTGGTTTAGAGTTGGACCTGGAGCATGCTATTCTTACAGTGCGAGTTCTGCCTGTAAGCCAGTTGGCAACCCATCTCGTGACGTAGGGGGTTATATTCAGGCTGGTGAGTTTTTCTGTAATACCTGAGTGGGGAATGGTATCGAAAGCCTTGGTGAGGTCAAGGTAGGCTGTGTGAACCACCTTTCCCTCGTCTATGGTCTTGGTGACTGTCTCAAAGAAGTCCACCAGGTTTAGTAGACATGATCTGCCCTTAACAAAGCCAAACTGGGTTGGGTCAAGTGTTTGGAGGTTCCCAATGTCTTTGTTAAGGAGTTCCATGATGATGCGCTCCATAGCCTTGCAGACCAGGCTAGTCAGGCTTATGGGGCTATAGTTACCAGGGTCAGTTGTGGCCCCTCCTTTGTGGAGAGGAATAACTGTTGCTGTGCACCATTCTATGGGCACGTAGTCTGTGGAGAGGCTGAGGTTGAACAGCGTGCTCAGGTGGAGGGTTAGTTTGTTCTGTAGTTCATGCAAGACACAGCCTGGTACACCATCTGGTCCCATTGACGCTGTGTTTTTGGCTTTTGAAAGGGCTGTTTTCACCTGTGCATCTGTGATTTTTGGGACACTACACTTTTCTGGTATTGTTGTGGGCCCTTTTGGAGGTGAGAGGGGTGAAATTTGCACTGAATCTGTCTGCCAGGATGTTGGCAATATCAGTAGGTTCAGTATATTTTGTGCTATTTTGCTCTAGTTCAGTGCATATCTGCGAGTTGCCACTTAGATTCTTACCATAGCTAAAGAAGGCTTTGTGGTTATCTTTTGAATCCTTGGCTATTTTCTTTCAAAGTTAGCCTTGGATGATTTCATGAGGGACCTCAGTTTCTTACTGATACTGATCAGGGATGTCTTTCCTTCTTGGGATTTGCTTTTTTTCTGAACTAGTTTTCTCCTTCTATTGTATAGCCTGTTTATTGCAGGGGTCCACCAAACTGGTTTCCTTCTCTTAGAGGAGTGAGTCTTGGTTTTGCTAGGGATGGCATGATCCATGCATCCTTGTAGGTTATCATAGAGTGCATTTGTAAAGGTTTCTGCATCTTGGACAGCATTATCCTTCAGCATGGGGGCTGTGAAACGTACCACCTCTGTCTTAAGTAAGGTGAAGTTTGCTTTGGAAAAGTTTTTTACTGTGGTTTCCTTAGTTGGGGGTGGTGGTGGGGTGTGGACATCCAGAGTGATTAGTTTATGGTCTGATCTAACCAGTGACGGGTTGACTTCAGGTGTGGAACACCTGTTGCCCATGTTGGTGATGACCAGGTCCAATATGTTTTCACCTCTGGTAGGGGAGTTTACCAGCTGATCCAAGGCGTTTGAGTTCATGAATTCCAGGAAGTGCTGGGCCTGGGAATTTGTACTCAAGTAGTTTTCCCAGTGAATGGTAGGGTAATTGAAATTGCCCAATATCAGGGTGTTAGGTAGGACCTTCATGTTTTCCAGTGTCTCCAGAAAGGCGGAGTGGTGGTCCTAGGTCATGGAGGGTGATCTGTAGCAGGCCACAATTTGCATTGCAGATTTGCCTGATGTTAGTTGCACATGGGGTATCTCAGAGGTATCATGCTGCGCCACTAACCTGGAGGTGTAGGTATCCTTGATGAATATGGATACACCCCCTCATTTTGTGTTTTGGTCCATGTTCTGCAGCCGAAATGTGTGGTATGAGTTGTAGACCGTTAGTGCTGGGGTGCTCTCCGGAGCCTTGAACCAGGTTTCAGTTACTGCACAGATGTCAACGTTCTTCATACTGAGGAGTGCTTCGAGTGCGTGCATTTTGAGATTTAAACTCCTGGCATTGAGTAGCATAACCCTCAGTTTTTTGTTAATTGTGCTGTTTACGGAGGTGGGTTTGACTTTTGAGCCTTGCCTAAAAAAGCACTATGGGGGCAGCAAGAGCCTTGGCCAGTATTCGAAAGCCTAGGGGTGACAGGTGCAAGTCATCTCTTGTGAAGCAACGTGGTTTGTCGAGCATGTCGCCCCAAGCTGACAGACACTGGATCCCCTTTGAATGACACCAGAAGCTTAGCCAATTGTTGAAATTGATTTTTTTTTTTTTTATACTGAGGTATCATTCTTGGTGAGAGCAGGATGCTACTCAGGGTCAGGGTCATACCAGCCTGGGCTACATGATCAGAGAGCTCTTCCATGTCTCTTTTCATGTAGTCCAGGGAGGTACATCTAAGGTCATTCACACCAACATGAACAATGACAGAGTCATATTTGTACTTGTACTGGAGTGACCTGAGTGCTTGTGTTATGTGGCAGATTCTGGCTCCCGACAGGCAGCTAACAGTAACCTTCTGCTTGTCCAGCCTAGTGAGTGGGACGTCAGTGTGCCTGACTATAGAGTCACCTATTACTAGTGTGTTAGGTATGTTATTTCGCCTTAAGGTGAAATATCTTCAGTATCTTCAAATCATCCATAAGGCACAATCAAAGTTACTATAACTAGACTGTTATGTCCTCTTAAGGTATGAAACTATTCAGTACATTATATAGCCAGTATGAAGGGATGTTTATTGGCTTGAATTCTATTTTTCAAATCTGTAATTGGTTATGTTGACTGATGAATAAACGCATGTCCTCAGCTTTTCCCATCATCTTTGTGTCAGATATTTATGATCGTTGCTCTGAAAAAAAGAGGGGAAAAAGGTGAAAAAGAAGCCTAGCCATTCACATTCAAAAGGGGCTTACAACCAGTCATAGCATACACAGGTCTCTTTATGGTATGCTAAAATTTAAGAAAGATTGAATGGAATCATTTATTAGGTACAGGACTAGAGGAGCCCCCACCAGTGGTGAGTTGGGTTACTTTAGGGAAGAAATGGATATGCAGATTCCCAGGTGGAAGAATGGAACCATGCTACAGCTAAAGACCCAGGATCACAAAATAAAAACCTTGAAATCTGGTTTGTTTTTTGTTCAGCAACCAGAACATCTCAGTTAAATCAACCCAAATAAAAAGTAATAGAAAGGAGTGGGGGTATGTGGGATTGATGGCCATTTGCTGATCATATAGGAATCTAAAGGAAAGTTACCATTTCCCTATAGAGTATTGGGAGGTTTGCTTTACTCCACCAAATGTTAGCACATATTGAATAGATTTTGCAGCCTTGTAGTATGAGATTCAGTTCAGCAGACCTTGAATGAAAAATTAGAATTTAGGAGGCACTGGAGTTTTTGTCTACATCTAGAGGAAAGCCTGATGGTTATATCCAGGCATTGTTCTGATTTAAATGACCAGATGTAGAACAGCCAGCCACCAGTGATCCAGTGTGCCTTATTAGAAGGAAATGTTTGTCAACTGTAAAGCTGCCTTATTTGGCAGAAAGACTGGACATTAGTGCTGTATTTTTTCTAGTATACAACTATGAATACATCTCTTTATTCTGTAAACTGGATAGGGCATGTGAAAGAACACATGGCTATGGCAATTTTCTCCAGAGTGGTGTGAACATTGGAACTACATGACTGTCACTGTTGATGTGACACCCTGACCCCCATGTACAACAATGGGAAAAAGGGGCTGTGGATGGTGCATACTGTCATTTGGTGTTTATAGATTCATAAATATTCCAAGGCCACTCAGTCTCATGACCATTTTTGCTTTGCCAGTATCCTGTCTCATGCAGCACACCTTTTCACCAGGAGGGCCATAGCTCTCAATCTTGCACTAAATGTGTGGATACTCATCCAATCAGTTAGTTTATTTCTAAAGGAAGATAGTGAGTTGCTCTGTTTACCATGCAGGGAATGTTTATTCCAGAGGTTTTGGAGGCACTGGGTTATAAACCTATCCCATCCATAAGGTTTTATTAATCTGTTGATGAAAATTTAGTTCCCTGGTTCTAGTATTTGCCGAGACTTTTGACTTGTAGGGAAGCAGGAGTTCCAACACAATCATCTCTTTAATGGCACAGTAAGGGAGACAGAGATCTCCCCTCAAAAGTCTATAAGAAACTGAATACAGCCTCTCTACCTCTGAGAGTTTAGGCCTGTGATTTTTTTGGTTAGGAACATTTGAGGTCATTCTAATTGTTTGCTATATTTTGTGAGATACATCCTAAATGGGGCATTGTACTGTATAAATGGCCTGATCAATACTTTGTATAAAGGATTGATTATCTCTTTAGACTTTGATGATATTTCTTTGGCAATAAAAGGATTTCCAAACAACCATTATTACATGATGGTCAAAACACAGAGAGCTATCAGCCCAAGTACCTAGTTCCCTAACTACATTTTCATTTTGTAGAGGTATGTTCTCCATATAGTATGAAGACATGTGGGATTGTCTACCAGAAAGTGAGGATACTGCACTTTTTAACATTTAATTTGAGCCCATTTTTTAGTACACCAAGAGTTTACTATGGCAAGGTCATTCTGCAGGGTTTGGGTGACACAGGGTAACTAAACAACAACCTCCAGTTTGCAAACTTTGTTAGCTAGAGTTCTTGGATCTCTGCTTAGAGATCGGAGATGTAAATACCAAAAAGGAGCAATCCCATTAATGTGCTCTGATGGACACAACTGGTCACTTTTATACTTTTTGTTGAAACACCTGTAACTTGCACTGTGTACATTCTGACTTTCAGCCAGTTTGTCTTCCATCTTACCACATCTGGGTCAAATTTTCATTACTAAGGGTTTTGCATCCAGGAAGAAAGAAGTCATTGTCTCCCTGTACTCTTCCCTCATTAGGCCATTCATCGAGTACAATGCCCCATTCACGTACCTCACTAGATACTTGCAACAACTGGAGAGGCCGCAAAAGTATCTCACAAAGAGGGTCCTAGGCCTTAAACACTTGTCCTATATGGACAGACTCAAAAAACTCCAACTATTCTCTGTCTCATATCGCCTACTTAGAGGTGATCTTTGCTTGACTTACAAAGCCATGTCTGACCCAGCTCTGTTAGAAATGTTACATCTAAATAAATCACAATCCCTCCATACTGCATGCTCCAGAGACCTCAGCCTCATTGCCACAATCAACAGAACAAGCTGGAGGGACAGGTTCATAACCCAGAGACTGCCCATGCTATGGAATAGGCTTCCCATACATGTCAAGCAGAGCACCTTACTGTCCCTCTTCAACAGAAATCTTGATGAGTGGATGGGAAACAGAAAATTCACCCCAGAGATCACTCCAGTGGCTCTACTTGACAGAGGCTCTGGGAACTAAGGTCAGGTGGCATGATGCCAGGGTAATCCTATGGGCTAGGCTTGTAAAAGGCTCCAGGGCCATTAGCCTAGTACAAACCTATAAACCTGTGAACCTATTTGTTTTTTGTATGATGCCAGCATGGAGAATGATGCTGAAGGTCTTGGCCATGTCAAGATACACTGTGTGTACTACATGGTCACCAGCTACAGCCTCAATAACCCTTTTAAAGAAATTTACTGAATTCAGTAGACAGGATCTAACATTTAAAAAAAAGTCTAATATGATTTTTGATATCATAGTTTATGAGGTCAGTTATAAAGCATTCAACAGCTTTGCAGATGAGGTTTGTAAGACTGATAGGTCTGTAATTACCAACCAAACAAATAGTATGGTATACCACATGAAAATTAATAAGCTAAAAAATTCTCAAATATGAGGACTGCTGAAAATCAGCCTACGTCTCCGTGAGACTCGCTGTACTAGAATACAGTCAGTTAGAAACAAATTGTCACTTTGCAAACTGCAATATTTAGACAACTTGTATTCAAACACCTTAATCTCATTATTTAATGACCCTTTGTCCACTGCCTCAGCTGTGTTGAAACTTATGACAATCAAGCCAAGTTTTCAAGTCACAAGTAGAAGTGTGGGTTACATTTTTTCCTTCACAGTTGTTTGTAGTTTCACCATTCAAAAAATGTATTTGAGCAGTAGCCAGTCAAACCTTTTCATTGTATTTCCAAATTTGTACCTTTGTTAGATGTGATGTCTGAGTTCTGCCCATCTATTGGCCCTACATATTTTGAAAGTTGCTGAATCAATAATGTTAAATGTCCTGATGAGGCATTCCCAGGAACACTTGTTGAGAACAAATCTTGTGATGATTTTTTGGCCATATATGCAACACCAAACACCAACCAAATCAAATAGCATAATATACCATGTGAAAACTAATTTAAAAAAAACTCAGATTCGAGGTTTGCTGAAAATCAACACCACACCAGAATTTTATTCTCAGAAAAGAAGTATTAAAAGGAGATTGTGGATTTTTACAGTATGTAATTTAGTTGATTTTAATGTATTATATTTAATGTGGTTGATTGTTAAATCAATATGACTGGCCCATTTTTAAGTAATCAACAGGTTGCTAATGGTATAAATTGTAAGTATTGTGGGCATGAATTTGATTCCAGTTTACTGACGAAAGCACTAAATTCTTTTAATTCTGTTTTGAGAATAAAATTCTGGTGTTGATTCTTTTTTTTTTAGTTTTTCAGGTCTCAGGTTGGGTATAAGGCCACCCTTACGGAGGGGCATCACCACTGCTGTGTGACATTCATCAGGGCAAAAACCAATAGTTAAACTTAAGTTAAATAATTTGAGGAGTATGTCTGCAATGACTTGATTAACAATATTAATTAAGCACTAAATATGTTATCAGATCTCATGGAGGAGGTACTTTTGGTCTTGATTAGCACTTTCAGTAAATTAGGGAGAGCTCACGCAACTTATTGAACTATTTTTCCAGCCACGTAACTCTTTACATTTTTCGAGTAGTGGGGGAAATGTGGAAAACCGCGAAACAGTGCATTCAAACCTTGATGTTCCGCCTAATGGTGTGGCTGAATCTCGGTGTGTTTTGGAGAGACGGTGTGATGTCATCGCATCAGTGGAAGTTCACCAACCTGGTGGAAATCAGCCTCCTTCATCGAACGAGGGGATTTCTTCATGTTCTATGACTTCTAAACTATCCAAACATGATGGAAAGGTTAATGGTGCCGTGTAATTTGGGAAAGAAGTTGACTCCATTGTTTGTGTTGATTCAGGACAGTTGCAACAGGGGGAGAATGTTCCAACAGGTACTGTGTCTCTTTCTGTATGCAATAAAGGAACAGTATTACCTAGTGACAAGTGTTGTTGTGGGCGAGAACGCATTCTTTCTCCCTCAAGGCCTGTTCATGTACATTTTAAACCTACCGACTGCCCTAAAGAATCCCATGGGGATTTTTATCCTAAGACTTATGATTCCCATTTGAAATCTGGGGGTATATTGAAAAAGAACTATGTTTTCAAAGAACCCTCTATGGCACCTGATGCTAAAGCCGGCAATACTAAAGATAATAATCGATATTTTAAATCATTAAAGGACATGATACATTTTTTTGAAAAGAAGTTGTTTAAATTTAAAATGGTTCAAATGGAAATTGTATACATTAACGAGTGTTTGTGTTTATAGATTGTCCCACAGGGGCTGAAGGTATACAAATTTCCTTTTGGTTTACATTATGACAAAGAAGTTTTATCTACTTATTTTAAATTTTTTGATAAATGGGGGCCTGAACTTCTTCAAAGTACTCTGTTTTTTTATGAACAGATGGAAAAAAGGTTACAAAAAGAAGCGGAGGACTTGAATGGCATGATTTTTAATGATTTATTGCTTTGTCAATATGAAGGTTTTTACAATAAAATTTTGGACAGAGTAGATAAAAAGTGTGATAACATTTTTCACAAAAAATTAAAAAAGCTTGACAGAGATTTAAGGCAGTATCAAAAACAAGAAGTATACCCTGTTAATAAATTAGTTTTTAGACAGAATCAGTCAGATTTTTGTACTAGTTCACCTTCGGGTGATTTGGACAACCTTTCTTTTTTTGAAACAGAAGAGAAAGGTGATGGTGGGATGTATAATGAAAAGGGTAAAGAAAATCCTTCTGGTCATGAGGATTTTCAGGTACTAAGATGCTCACAGAGAATAGCAAAACAGAAACAAGAAACACAGGGTGTATACAATCAAAGGGGATTTTACCAGAAGGGTTATCCCCAGGGAAACAGAGACAGGTACTAAATTTCAGTGAAAAAGAACCACAAATTCTTCATACCTTTCAAGGTTTTCACATTTACAATTATACAGACAGGGTTATTACTAGTGAATATTTTTCTTTGTTCTCTAGAGGATTTAAATTTGTACCCACTAAAACCCTTGATATTGCTGAGGTTTTAATTGACATTCAGTTATATCTTAGAAAACTGAATTTCCAACTGTTATTTAAAAAGATTGAGAGGTGCAACAAAATGGTTAGAAAACAAAGTGAATTGAAGAAAAACAGTGTCTTTAACCCACCCCTTCACCCTTTGGTGGCTACTTTTGAGGCAGCAGTCAGGGATGACTTATATAAAATTTGGGGGGAACACAGGAGAATCTTTTCCAATCTGTCTGAGATGGAAAGAAACAAAAATACCACGGGAACCTTGCACCAGCAAACGAACAAAAACAGTAGTAAAACTGCTACAAAAAGCCAAAGAGTTGTTTTCCTTAACGCAAATTTATTAAGTAGCGTTTTCGCCTTGCTTACTAGCTTGGCTTCCTCAGAGAACATTTAAAATCAATACAAAGTACAACATTTATACTCAGTAAAAGGAAGTGATGTCAGTGGGATGTCATTAAAAAGTGTTTCTTCATCTATTCAAAAACCAACAGTATATTTAACATAAAAAGTAATTATGTTAAGACAACATTATGTCATTTGAAAACAAATGTAATAAATAAAAAAACTGTATCAAATTACAACCATACCAATGCATAAAAAAATATAATGCATAAAATAAGAAATTGTATGCAAATATATCAAAAACTTTAATTGCGTCTCAATAAGATATGCAAGGAAAGGGGATAGCTTCCTTAATATAACAAAGTCCTACCAAAAAACTGGACTATTGAAACTTAAATCCATGCATAAATGGGCAATATATAATCAGCACCTATAAAATTATAAAAGAAAAGCCTAAAAAAGGAGGAGAGAGAAGGCAATACTCAAAAGTGATATTAAACAGGAAAAACAAATGTTCTAAATGTGGATATTATAAAAGGACGCCAAAAAACTAAGTTTAAGCTATTCTAGGAAATCAACGTAAGTAGCTTCTCAATTTTAAAACTGGCAAAATATTGCAATTATCATTTAGTCCAGGAAAATGAAAAGCATCTGTCCTGAATTGCCACTCTAACTCCATGATTTCCAATAATAATGTAGTGGGGCCACCTCTGATAGATGGTTTGGTTTGGTCAATTGCCATAAATGAAAAACTATGCCCTTGATGATCAATTATATGTTTAGCTAGGGCATTGTTTTCGTTTCCGTTATTGATGGCATAAATATGCTCATACATACGATCACGTAATCTGCGGTCCGTCTTTCCAATATAGAAAGACGGACAGCAATCACATAGAGCCACGTACACTACTGATTTACTTTCACAATTAAGGGGCATCCTTATGGTGTACTTCTTGCCCCTCACGGTGAATGTCTGGCCAGACCTGGTTTTGTAACATCTGTTACAAAAACCACATGGGTACATGCCCAACTTCTTATTATAAAATTTGCCAGAAAAATCCCTCTGTAATAACTCTTTTAGATTCCTGTTTCTTTTAAAGACAAATTTAGGAAAATGTCCAAATTTCTTCATTAGATTAGGGTTACCTAAAATAAAATCCCAGTTCTTCTGGATAATTGTGACTATTTCACTGGAATCAAAACTGTATGTAGTCACATAACTAAGAGTTGGGTCAAAAGTAGTTCTTTCATTAATACTCACATGATCAGTCACTAAAGAACCTTCATGAGTAGATGTTAATGAAACATTAGGTTGTAAATCGATATCTAAATTTACATTAGATAAAATTGCCTTGAAAAAACCGTTAACTCTTTTTGATTTTACTTCATTAGAAATTTCATTAATAAATTTTGATGGATATTTTCTCTTCAGAAACATGTCTGTTAATAGGTTACATTCTTCATAAAAATATTCCAACGTACTGCACATCCTTGCTGCTCTAACAAATTGCCCCTTGACAATAGCTTTCTTCTGTCTAAAGGGGTGATGGCTAGAAAAATGCAAGAATGAATTGCAGTACGTTGGTTTTCGATGTATCTTTGAAACAAACAAGCAAGTTTGGGAGTCCTTCACTAATTTTACGTCAAGATAATCAATACTTGACGTTGAAAATTTATAGGTGAATTTCAAAAATTCTGAAGTATTATTAATGGCAGACACGAAAGTGTCGGCCATTGTACTGTTACCTTCAAATAAAATGAAGATATCGTCTAGATATCCCGTATAGAATTTAACGGGTTTTACAAGGTCAATTGAGGAAAAAACAAAATGTTTTTCCCAATAACTCATGTAAAAATTAGCCACAGATGCTCCACAAGGAGAGCCCATGGCTACTCCTTGTTTCTGCAAAAGTATTTATTGTCAAGCGTGAAATAATTCAAGGACAACACTATGTCCAAGATTTCAGTAATGACATCAATCTCGTTTTTTGGAGCTCCTAATTCTAAAAGAAGAAGGGCTATCCATTCAAGGGCTTCCTGGTGAGGAATCGAAGTGTACAAGTCAACCACATCAACAGTGAGGAAATTAACATCACTGCTGAAGGGTTGACTATTAATAACCTCAAAAAGTCCAGGAGTCCTTACAAATCACAGGTAAATGTGCAACATACTTAGACAACAATTTATCAACAAGCCTAGCACAAGAATATGTCATAGATGACCTTCCATCAATTAAAGCCCTCATTGGTGGATTCTTCAGGTCTTTGTGTACCTTTGGTATGCCGAACATAACAGGTATTTTTGGTAATGTCATATCAATAAAATTATAAGTATCTAAATCTATTTTACTTTCGAGAAATAAATCATGAAAGTACCCTCTTATTCTGTTATGTGCCCCTTGTATCTCATTATAAGATGCTTCGGCATATGCAGGTGACTCCAAAATAGAATACATTTTTTCTTTGTAAGTATGCTCGTCAAATATTACTAGGCCTCCCCCCTTTTCAGGTTTAAGAAGTCTAACTGGCGTGTTACAAAGATTTTCCAACATTTGGGTTTGGGCTTTTGTAGTGTTGAACCCATAATGTGAACGCTTCATAGTCCTGTCGTTAAATAAGTGTCTCAAATCCACCTCACAAGCCTGTTCAAATGACAATAAAGAGGGATGCAGGGGTGGGTTGAAAACACTAGGAAGTTTTAAAGAGTGAGACAGGTCAAAACTATCAGGTTCACTATTAAAAAACAGTTTTAAATTAAGCTTTCTAACAAAGCATTTCAGATTTATCAGTTCTTTTGATACATCACCAAATCTACTAGGTACAAAAGTGTACCCATACGCCAACATTTCTATAAGTTCTTCGGGTAAATGGAGGTCAGTAAAATTGTATATTTTAAAGTCACCATCCTGGTTCAAAAGAATTTTTGGACCTTGTTGGGCAGAAAAGATGTTGACAAGATTAAGGTCATCTTGAGATCTAGCTAGTGTCTCTCTGTTGTCAGTCAGTCCAAAGTTAGTAATCAATTCCAGTTCTGTCTCCTGTTGGGGCGTTGTCGTGGATTGCGCTGGCCTAAAAAATTGTTGTTATTATAAGAATTGTTGTTACTTTTGTTGTTATTGGCATTTAAGCCTTTAATTCTGTTACTGCGCCTTGGACCCATGTTAGAGTTGTTAAAGGACTCATCATCCAGTAAGTCCTCATTGTTATTGATTAGCAACACAATTCCTTCCACCAACAACCACCACTTTCTGCTCCGAGAACTGGAGCTTAGGGTAAGCATTATCACTTTGATACGCTTGCCTATCTCTCACCAGTTTTTTAGCTTTATTCTGTTTAAGCTTGACCAGCATTGCCTCTATGCTAGTCAATGTGCGGTCATAGTCCACTTTAAACATAGGAAAATTTAAATCCTCCTTCAATTGCTTGTCAAGTAAATCAATTTCAGTTAACAATTGCCCCACCTGAAGCTCATAATGTTTAATTATAAGCTGGAGCAATTGTATTCCTTGCATTTGAAACAGTTCCTTAAGTTCACTAAAAAAAGACAAATTATTGAGTAAACCAGATGGTGCAAACGAATTCCTTAAGCCTTTCGGTATCAGTCCCTCATGTATACATTGCTTAAAATATGCTGATTCTAATTGTAGTTTTTTTAATTTTAAAACTTTACTATCAAAAAGTTTCAGCTTATCTGAAATTGTAACAGTATTTTCTCTAGAATTTGTAAGTCCCGTGTTGTCAGTGTTTGAAGTTGAAAAAATAAATGCTTCAGTGTTCGACATCCATGCCGCTATGTTGGATAAATTACTTACATTGTTAGCCATGCCAGTGGTAATAGACCCTCCGCTCATTTGCGAGGCATTGGGATGACTCAAACGCCCGTTCATGCCAGAAGTACTTGGTCTAGGTGTAGTTGAAATAGCATCCCTACAACGTACGCTTGTACTGGGACCTGCATTAATGCCACCTTCATTTAAAACAGTCGACATGGCGGGAAGCGGTTGTGCTGCCGGAATGTAGACATCAGCTGAATGTGCAGCAACATTAGATGATGAAGGCAAACCGCTTACTTCTGAACTAGTACTGTTCGCAATAACATCCCTCCTTTCGACCACATTAAGTCTAGCATTAAGCCTGTCAAGCTTCTCCGACAAGGTTGCTAGAATCGTGGACATTTTTATAATGGGATCCGAGTTGTCATCCATACGCCCGTTGATGGTTGGGGCTGAAAAGATATGCGGGGTGCTGGGGCTATCAGGTCGTTCCGTGGCCATCGGACAAACCAGTATAAAATGCCAAAAAGCAACAAACAAGATACGAAACAAAAATACCACGGGAACCTTGCACCAGCAAACGAACAAAAACAGTAGTAAAACTGCTACAAAAAGCCAAAGAGTTGTTTTCCTTAACGAGAATTTATTAAGCAGCGTTTTCGCCTTGCTTACTAGCTTGGCTTCCTCAGAGAACATTTAAAATCAATACAAAGTACAACATTTATACTCAGTAAAAGGAAGTGATGTCAGTGGGATGTCATTAAAAAGTGTTTCTTCATCTTATCAAATACCAACAGTATATTTAACATAAAAAGTAATTATGTTAAGACAACATTATATCATTTAAAGACAAATATAGTAAATAAAAAAACTGTATCAAATTACAACCATACCAATGCATAAAAAAATATAATGCATAAAATAAGAAATTGTATGCAAATATATCAAAAACTTTTAATTACGACTCAATAAAATATGCAAGGAAAGGGAATAACTTCCTTAGTATAAGACCATCTAGGCAAAAGGTTGTAAAAGTTACAAAGTCCTTCCTAAAAAAACTGGACTATTGAAACTTAAATCCATACATAAATGAGAAATATATAATCAGCACATATAAAATTATAAACGAAAAGCCTAAAAAGGGAGAGAGAAGGCAGTACTCAAAAGTGATATTAAACAGGAAAAACAAATGTTCTAAATGTGGATATTATAAAAGGACGCCAAAAAACTAAGTTTAAGCTATTCTAGGAAATCAACGTAAGTAGCTTCTCAATTTTAAAACTGGCAAAATATTGCAATTATCATTTAGTCCAGGAAAATGAAAAGCATCTGTCCTGAATTGCCACTCTAACTCCATGATTTCCAATAATAATGTAGTGGGGCCACCTCTGATAGATGGTTTGGTTTGGTCAATTGCCATTAATGCTAGACTTGATGTGGTCGAAAGGAGGGATGTTATTGCGAACAGTACTAGTTCAGAAGTAAGCGGTTTGCCTTCATCATCTAATGTTGCTGCACTTTCAGCTGATGTCTACATTCCGGCAGCACAACCGCTTCCCGCCATGTCGACTGTTTTAAATGAAGGTGGCATTAATGCAGGTCCCAGTACAAGCGTACGTTGTAGGGATGCTATTTCAACTACACCTAGACCAAGTACTTCTGGCATGAACGGGCGTTTGAGTCATCCCAATGCCTCGCAAATGAGTGGAGGGTCTATTACCACTGGCATGGCTAACAATGTAAGTAATTTATCCAACATAGCGGCATGGATGTCGAACACTGAAGCATTTATTTTTTCAACTTCAAACACTGACAACACGGGACTTACAAATTCTAGAGAAAATACTGTTACAATTTCAGATAAGCTGAAACTTTTTGATAGTAAAGTTTTAAAATTAAAAAAACTACAATTAGAATCAGCATATTTTAAGCAATGTATACATGAGGGACTGATACCAAAAGGCTTAAGGAATTCGTTTGCACCATCTGGTTTACTCAATAATTTGTCTTTTTTTAGTGAACTTAAGGAACTGTTTCAAATGCAAGGAATACAATTGCTCCAGCTTATAATTAAACATTATGAGCTTCAGGTGGGGCAATTGTTAACTGAAATTGATTTACTTGACAAGCAATTGAAGGAGGATTTAAATTTTCCTATGTTTAAAGTGGACTATGACCGCACATTGACTAGCATAGAGGCAATGCTGGTCAAGCTTAAACAGAATAAAGCTAAAAAACTGGTGAGAGATAGGCAAGCGTATCAAAGTGATAATGCTTACCCTAAGCTCCAGTTCTCGGAGCAGAAAGTGGTGGTTGTTGGTGGAAGGAATTGTGTTGCTAATTCTGATGAAACTGATGATAATGTGCACAATAACAATGAGGACTTACTGGATGATGAGTCCTTTAACAACTCTAACATGGGTCCAAGGCGCAGTAACAGAATTAAAGGCTTAAATGCCAATAACAACAAAAGTAACAACAATTCTTATAATAACAACAATTTTTTAGGCCAGCGCAATCCACGACAACGCCCCAACAGGAGACAGAACTGGAATTGATTACTAACTTTGGACTGACTGACAACAGAGAGACACTAGCTAGATCTCAAGATGACCTTAATCTTGTCAACATCTTTTCTGCCCAACAAGGTCCAAAAATTCTTTTGAACCAGGATGGTGACTTTAAAATATACAATTTTACTGACCTCCATTTACCGAAGAACTTATAGAAATGTTGGCGTATGGGTACACTTTTGTACCTAGTAGATTTGGTGATGTATCAAAAGAACTGATAAATCTGAAATGCTTTGTTAGAAAGCTTAATTTAAAACTGTTTTTTAATAGTGAACCTGATAGTTTTGACCTGTCTCACTCTTTAAAACTTCCTAGTGTTTTCAACCCACCCCTGCATCCCTCTTTATTGTCATTTGAACAGGCTTGTGAGGTGGATTTGAGACACTTATTTAACGACAGGACTATGAAGCGTTCACATTATGGGTTCAACACTACAAAAGCCCAAACCCAAATGTTGGAAAATCTTTGTAACACGCCAGTTAGACTTCTTAAACCTGATAAGGGGGGAGGCCTAGTAATATTTGACGAGCATACTTACAAAGAAAAAATGTATTCTATTTTGGAGTCACCTGCATATGCCGAAGCATCTTATAATGAGATACAAGGGGCACATAACAGAATAAGAGGGTACATTCGTGATTTATTTCTCGAAAGTAAAATAGATTTAGATACTTATAATTTTATTGATATGACATTACCAAAAATACCTGTTATGTTCGGCATACCAAAGGTACACAAAGACCTGAAGAATCCACCAATGAGGGCTTTAATTGATGGAAGGTCATCTATGACATATTCTTGTGCTAGGCTTGTTGATAAATTGTTGTCTAAGTATGTTGCACATTTACCTGTGATTTGTAAGGACTCCTGGACTTTTTTGGAGGCTATTAATAGTCAACCCTTCAGCAGTGATGTTAATTTCCTCACTGTTGATGTGGTTGACTTGTACACTTCGATTCCTCACCAGGAAGCCCTTGAATGGATAGCCCTTCTTCTTTTAGAATTAGGAGCTCCAAAAAACGAGATTGATGTCATTACTGAAATCTTGGACATAGTGTTGTCCTTGAATTATTTCACGTTTGACAATAAATACTTTTTGCAGAAACAAGGAGTAGCCATGGGCTCTCCTTGTGGAGCATCAGTGGCTAATTTTTACATGAGTTATTGGGAAAAACATTTTGTTTTTTCCTCAATTGACCTTGTAAAACCCGTTAAATTCTATACGGGATATCTAGACGATATCTTCATTTTATTTGAAGGTAACAGTACAATGGCCGACACTTTCGTGTCTGCCATTAATAATACTTCAGAATTTTTGAAATTCACCTATAATTTTTCAACGTCAAGTATTGATTATCTTGACGTAAAATTAGTGAAGGACTCACAAACTTGCTTGTTTGTTTCAAAGATACATCGATAACCAACGTACTGCAATTCATTCTTGCATTTTTCTAGCCATCACCCCTTTAGACAGAAGAAAGCTATTGTCAAGGGGCAATTTGTTAGAGCAGCAAGGATGTGCAGTACGTTGGAATATTTTTATGAAGAATGTAACCTATTAACAGACATGTTTCTGAAGAGAAAATATCCATCAAAATTTATTAATGAAATTTCTAATGAAGTAAAATCAAAAAGAGTTAACGTTTTTTTCAAGGCAATTTTATCTAATGTAAATTTAGATATCGATTTACAACCTAATGTTTCATTAACATCTACTCATGAAGGTTCTTTAGTGACTGATCATGTGAGTATTAATGAAAGAACTACTTTGACCCAACTCTTAGTTATGTGACTACATACAGTTTTGATTCCAGTGAAATAGTCACAATTATCCAGAAGAACTGGGATTTTATTTTAGGTAACCCTAATCTAATGAAGAAATTTGGACATTTTCCTAAATTTGTCTTTAAAAGAAACAGGAATCTAAAAGAGTTATTACAGAGGGATTTTTCTGGCAAATTTTATAATAAGAAGTTGGGCATGTACCCATGTGGTTTTTGTAACAGATGTTACAAAACCAGGTCTGGCCAGACATTCACCGTGAGGGGCAAGAAGTACACCATAAGGATGCCCCTTAATTGTGAAAGTAAATCAGTAGTGTACGTGGCTCTATGTGATTGCTGTCCGTCTTTCTATATTGGAAAGACGGACCGCAGATTACGTGATCGTATGTATGAGCATATTTATGCCATCAATAACGGAAACGAAAACAATGTCCTAGCTAAACATATAATTGATCATCAAGGGCATAGTTTTTCATTTATGGCAATTGACCAAACCAAACCATCTATCAGAGGTGGCCCCACTACATTATTATTGGAAATCATGGAGTTAGAGTGGCAATTCAGGACAGATGCTTTTCATTTTCCTGGACTAAATGATAATTGTAATATTTTGCCAGTTTTAAAATTGAGAAGCTACTTACGTTGATCTCCTAGAATAGCTTAAACTCAGTCTTTTGGTGTCCTTTTATAATATCCATACTTTAGAACACTTGTTTTTCCTGTTTAATATCACTTTTGAGTTTTGCCTTCTCTCTCCTTTTTTAGACTTTTGTTTATAATGTTTTAGGGGCTGATTATCTATTTCTCATTTATGCATCGATTTAAGTTTCAATAGTCCATTTTTTCAGACAGGACTTTGTAACTTTTACAACCTTTTGCCTAGATGGTCTTATACTAAGGAAGTGATTCCCTTTCCTTGCATATGTTATTGAGTCGTAATTAAAAGTTTTTGATATATTTGCATACAATTTCTTATTTTATGCATTATATTTTTTTATGCATTGGTATGGTTGTAATTTGATACAGTTTTTTTATTTACTATATTTGTCTTTAAATGATATAATGTTGTCTTAACATAATTACTTTTTATGTTAAATATACTGTTGGTATTTGATAAGATGAAGAAACACTTTTTAATGACATCCCACTGACATCACTTCCTTTTACTGAGTATAAATGTTGTACTTTGTATTGATTTTAAATGTTCTCTGAGGAAGCCAAGCTAGTAAGCAAGGCGAAAACGCTGCTTAATAAATTCGCGTTAAGGAAAACAACTCTTTGGCTTTTTGTAGCAGTTTTACTACTGTTTTTGTTCGTTTGCTGGTGCAAGGTTCCCGTGGTATTTTTGTTTCGTATCTTGTTTGTTGCTTTTTGGCGTTTTACACTGAGATGGAAAGAAGTTTGTTACAACAGTTCAGAGATGATCGTAGTGTTCGTATTATGACCCCGGACAAGGGAGCAGGTATTATTATATTTAATTCTGAAGATTATACCAACATCATGAAGGAGATATTATTTAATGAAGAAAATTATTCCCAAGTATCCAAAAATGAGATCCATATTTCCTATCAGAGGATTGATAGCTTTTTGTATGAATATGTTTTGGAACAAAGGATTACCAAGGATGTATATGATTTTCTTCATAATGGTCATCCTAAGGTACCCGTTATGTTTGGTATACCTAAAGTGCATAAGAGCATTACTGCCCCTCCTTTTAAACCCATTGTGGCAGCGGGTGGTTCTAAGACACATAATTTAGCTGTATATATTGATAAAAAGGTTAAACATGTAGTGGAAGGAATATTCCATCTGGTGAAAGATTCTTGGGATTTCCTGGGGAAAATTCAATCTGAATTTTGGACACCAGAATTGGTTTTTCTAACTACAGACATGCAGGATCTCTTCACATGTATACCTAACCAAAAAGGGTTGGAAATGTTTGAGGAGGTTCTTTTTACTTGTTCTAAATTACCAGCAGAAGAGGTATTACTCATCTGTGAAATTATGGCCCTCATTTTGGACAACAATTACATTTATTTTGAGGGACAATATTTTCAACAAACCAAACGTGTGGCTATGGGGGCCGCCTGTGCCCCTGTTTATGCCAACTTGGTTTTGTTAGGATGGGAGTTAGAACATGTTTTTAAGAGTGAATATTTTCTTAACATTGCTAGTTATAGCCTATTCCTGGATAATATTTTTATTTTATGGAAGGGGCCCAAGGAATCTATACCTGCCTTTATTCAATATTTAAGCAATACTACAACATTTTTAAAGTTTACATATGAGCTTCATCAAGAAGAGATCAGTTATTTGGACACTAAAATTATAAAAGGCAATAGTGGCTTTATATCCAAATTTTATTGGAAGAAAACTTTTTGTAATAATTATTAGATATGGATTATAAAAGGTCAAGCTATTCGAATTGCCAGGATGACCTCTCAGAGCAAAGATGTTATTCAGGAATTTGATATATTGAAAAAGATGTTTTTGGATAGAGGTTATCCAGGGGAGGTTGTCGATCATGTACTCCAGGAGGTTCTAAACAAGTGGGTTAAAAAGTATTTACCCCTTTTGGGTAGGGGTTTAACCCCTTCTGGTACAGTGGCTGATGGAGACTATGATGGCAATCTTGATTTTCAACAAGCTTGTGTTATTCAGTATAGTCCCCTATACAAAGGGGTTAAAAATATTCTTAACAAAAATTGGAGTATTTTTAAGACCAATCGTGAAGTATTTGAAATTTTGGGTGATCAGCCCACCTTTTCTACTAAGATTGGTTTAAATTTGAAAACAATTTTAGAAAGGAAAGGAACTAGAACATCTATTGTGGATGGGAAGGGTGGAACTAAACCCTGCGGGAGATGTCCATATTGCCAATATATTTTGGAAGTAGAATCTATTACTTTATCTAACAGAAATGCCAATACTCTGTTTTTTAAGAAAGGTAATTATTTTTCCAGCAAACTTTTGTAGCTTGCAAAATGTAATACTTGTACTTCATTCTATGTCGGGAAAAGTGAAAGATTGTTTAAGACTAGGATTTATGAATACCTGTACGATGTTAAAAACAAAAAAGAAACAAATGTTTTGTACAGGCATAGTATAAATTGTTCAGGGTTTTCTGGATACAAGTTTGCTATTCTTGATACGGTTGATATAGATCCTAGAGGGGGAGACTGGCAAAACATTCTGTGCAAAAAGGAACTTATATGGCAGCTAAGGTTAGCTGCACATTTTTGCCAGATTTAAATGACCATTTAAGTATCATGCCAGTTTTGAAAGAAAGAGCTGAACAAGTATAGTCCTCACAGATTTTAGAGTTTTAACAAACAATGTTTAAGCAATAGAAGTATTTAGATTGTCATGTTGGCAGTTTGCATTGATTTAATATTCATGAACAAACTGATGAATATTTATGTATTAATTGTTTAACTTTTTTTATTGGTTAAGGTTTCACCAATCATTTTCTTGAACAACTTATTTAAATGGAGGAAAATTGTGGTTTGTTGTTCTGAAGAAGTCAATTTAATTTGATGAAAGCGCGAAACTAACTTGTTGAAATAAAATTTGGAGATAAATATCACCCAGGTGCTTATTTTTCGGTTTAATGTGGTTGATTGTTAAATCAATATGACTGGTCCATTTTTAAGTGATCAACAGGTTACTAATGGTATAAATTGTAAGTATTGTGGGCATGAATTTGATTCCAGTTTACTGATGAAAGCACTAAATTCTTTTAATTCTGTTTTGAGAATAAAATTCTGGTGTTGATTCATATTTTTGAGTTTTTCAGGTCTCAGGTTGGGTATAAGGCCACCCTTACGGAGGGGCATCACCACTGCTGTGTGATATTCATCAGGGGCAAAAACCAATAGTTAAACCTAAGTTAAACAATTTGATGAGTATGTCTGCAATGACTTGATTAACAATATTAATTAAGCAGCTAAATATGTTATCAGATCTCATGGAGGAGGTACTTTTGGTCTTGATTAACACTTTCAGTAAATTATCTTTATAGATTATTGGGGGAGTGAGGGATTCACATATTTCAGGACTTTGAATAGAAGTCTCTGATGAGTTATGGATTAAATAATGGGAAAACACATGCAAAGGCACTTATTGTTTCCTAAACAAAATAGTCACAAATAATGGATGGCTTTGTTAAATGAGTGGTACAATCAAGTGCAGTGTAGAAGTCTATGATTATGGCTGGTCTCCGTGTACTTTTCACTTTTTCTGTCTTCTTACATGTCTCTTCAAGTTTCCCTTTGAGGTTTATAAATTCCAGAGACTGCAGGTAAGAATGGTTTTATAATATTTTGTCCTGCATTATCTGGTATCATCTGCAGGAGTAGTGAGATTATAAAATATGATTAAATAAGTTAAACTGCTGATGCTGTTGTGAAGATTTTCTCTGAAGTATAGTGCATCTCAGTCTGTTAAATAAACTTCAAAAGTACTCTACAGCATTTAAACCACTTGTACAGTATCCTGCAGCAGAATCCAGCATATTAGAGCTGACACAGTGCAGATATTGCAGTGTTCATGGCAAGAAGATCTCTTTTCCAAGCTGAAGGTGAATATCTGTGTGTGTCTTTGGTGGGGGGGGGGGGGCTGGAATGAGTAATATACAGTTTATTTCTGTAGTTTCCAGCATGACATCTTTCAAGAAATATAAAAAAACATTTTCTGTTGCAGATTACAGAATGCTGTAAAGATAGGAATGAACATTGTTAGTTTTCCGAATGCATAAGTGAAATTCAATATTCTTATATAGCATTTGTGTGTGTGTGTGTGTGTGTGTGTGTGTGTGTGTGTGTGTGTGTGTGTGTGTGTGTGTGTGTGTGTGTGTGTGTGTGTGTGTGTGTGTGTGTGTGTGTGTGACCGCAGGTCTGTATGTTTAGTGATCTGAAATAAACTGTGCATTAAAACTTAATGGAGCTATAACCGGCAATAAAACTTCACAAACTTCTGTAAGCCACAAAAACTATTGGTAAAGAGTTAAGTTGTTTCTGTAGAGAAGATTCAGCCAATTACACCTAAAGTCATAAAAATAGATGTAAACTGATCTTCAGGGTACACTAAACAGAATCACAGCTGTATTGCTGTAAAAAGCACAGAAAACAAATACTTGCTAAATTCACGGACCAGAAGATATCAGTGTCACATGAAAGAGGAGGCAATACAGAAAAAAGCACACTAGACAGAATATGAATATTTATTGATGTGCAAAAACACTGAGAAAGCAAACATAGTAAACAAACAAAAAAAATGTTCTAACAGTTTGCTGTAACTGCTCTAATAATAAATGCCACCTCTGTGTAGTATCCTTTTTCAGGTTTTGAAGGCAGTGTATTATAGCAATAACCCATGGCTGGGTGTGGGTAATGCTGGACTTTGCCCGAGTTACCAAATAAAGCCAACAGTGGGTAACTCCAGCATTACCCATGACACCCAGCCATGGGTTATTGCCATTATACAATGACATCATTTAACAAAAAAGTTACTTACATTTCTTAAATAATGTCCTTGTATAATGGCTTTGCATTTTCCTCGGTATCATGGGGATTTCTTGATGTACTGCACATGAGTATGGGACTTACGTTACCACACTTAAGCAGTACATCAGTGCTGTGGAAAGGAAGCAACAGTGAAAGGAAGATCTCCGTTGCTTTTTTTGTTTGCTTTTAATAAAAAAAAAAATTGAAATCCAGAAACTTCAAATGTATGACAGAAAAGAGACACAGAAAAGATAAGGATAATCAGGTATCAAAGTCAAAGTCAAAATAAACTTTATTGTCATTCAGAAATCACACAAGTGCAAAAACTGAACGAAATTCTATATCTCTAGACTCAATGTGCAAACAACATATAGACTATTTTCACAGACATTTACACATGTAACACCTGGCTATTACATCACAGACATGCAGGTAGACAGACTAATATTGCACATAATTAGAAACACAAGGTATGCTTCTCTAGTTTTTCATAATGTACCTGATTATCCTTGTATTTTTCTATATCCTATCTCTCTCGTTCTTATGAAGTCTCTGGATTTCTATGCAAAAACCCAAACTGTGTAGCGTTGTGAGACTACTATTACCCTTTTCACTAGTGCTGTTATGTTCCATCTGTACCCAACAGAATGGGAACAAGCTCTTGTGTAGCTTAATTCATTCAGACTTCTGTGATAATAAGCTCACACTCTGTATGACTATGTAAGGCTTTGGCCCACTGTGTGAAAGTACTCAAGAGTAGCCTTGCTTGGAAGTGGTGCTGTACTATGATGTTGAAGAGTTATTTGGTTTCAAAAGAGTCCTAACAGAGCTAATCAAAATGTTAAGGTACACCCCACAAACCAGAAATACAAATCCAGCAAAACGGTGGATCAGCTATGGGTTACTGTCTTGAAGCTTCCCTCCTGACTAGCCACAGTTGCTAATTGAGTGACCCCTCTTTCCCAGTATCTCCAACAGAAGATTGATATTTCAGATAAGCCTGACTGGCAGTGATGACATTGTCACTTGTAATATCACTTGTAATGGCAGAAGCCAATAAATGACCCAGTGAATCCAGGAAATAAATACATATTTAATGGTTATTTGAATTATGTATAAGCTTCAGTCATGCACAATATTCCATTGCAAACATATTTTAAAAATGATACAAGCCTAGAACTTAGGACCGTATGAAAATGTGGTACCCCTACTGAGATTTTTTTATGTAGAATGATGCTGTGTGTTAACTGGCGCACATTCATTCCATTATCAAAATACTTAAATCCATGACAGCACAAAAGGTTACAATAACAATAAAGAATTTACTTTGTTTAAAAAACCTACAATTTTCATTGCATATTCACCGTTTTCTAATAAACTGTTCCATCAAGGAAGGTCATGTACCTGTATCTAAAAAATGTATTCATTGTTCCAATCCAGAAAGACGACCCCTCATGTGAACTAAGTAACTATTACCCCATTGCATTACTGTATCTTTTATCCAAAATTCTCAGAAAATCATGTTCATTGTCAACTACTGCAGTCCCTAAAAATTACAATCTCATTTACAGCATCCAAAGTGGGATCAGACCAAATTGTAGCACCAAAACAACCCTTTTTGAGATTGTGAAATACATCCATGATCAAAAGGAACAAGGTACAATTTTTGGTTCTCTACCTAGATCTCTCTAAAACACTTGAAATGTTATGTCATACAAAGCTTACTGCTGGTGCCACAAAATGGTTTGCGATTTACCTAGACAATATACATCATTTAGTTAGATGGGCTGGTGCAATCTCCTCGGACAGATGGTACACAAGGGTCTTACTGGGTCTTCTATTACACATTATGTTTCTAAATGACATGTTTAATCATGCAAAAATGCAAAACTGATCCTGTACATGATGGCTTGACCATTATCCTATATGAAATGGTTACTGACTGTTAACTTCAAGCTTCAATCTAAGTTCCATACACTACAGCTCCAGCTAAGGGTTATGGAACTGCACTTCAGTGTAAGTCAGAGGAAGTCTGTCATTTATGCTTAAAAATCAGTATCAGGAGGATGTGACCTCCCTTAATTCAGTGGGAGTCAGTCAATTCTCTACTCAAAACAGTAAGCATGTTCATATTATTCAATCACTTTCACAAGACATTAGTTCAACAAAATACCTTGCTTAAAATTGCTCCATGGTGTAGAAGGAGGAAGCCCTGGCTGTGACCCAGGCAACATGAGTTTGATTAACAGCTCTACTGCTGCAACAGCCAATGAAGAAGGAAGGGGCATAATGAGGCAAGGCTCATTGCCTTCTTCTGATGTGGGGGAGATTTGTTGGAGGAGCATGCCCTGAATACAATCCCCAGTGGTGACAATGGAGCAAAATGAGAGGTGTTCACCATTTGTAAGATTGGTGGGCAAATGAGGGACATGTTACCATGTAAGTTGGAGTGGTTGTCTCACAGTGTCTACTGCACAACCACTTGACAGCACATTTGAGGGAGACTGGGCTTAAGCTCAAAATCCTCACTATCTCTAGTAGTATGATACACTCTCACGCGGCCCCACCCCTTGATGACTTACACCTCTGTTAAGCCCATGGACTTTGCCCCAGAGAAGACCCTCCTGAGGCAGTTCTCACCTGGAGACCATCACAAGTGTGGGGATGACTGAAGGTGGAAAGTAAAAAGGAGATGGCCATGGAGATTCATGACATCAATGACAGTGGTCATGTAAAAACCTTCTTGGTTGCTTCAGTTAAAGTTTGGCAAACAAGCAACCAATGTTATATTAAGAAGTAATCAGAAATTCAACAGACTTTAAAGAGCCAAGAAGGTCACAGCCAGATTATACCTTCTCCATGCACACTCTCACTCTGATTACAGATTCACTAGGCTATAGCTCACACCTGTACATAATCTAAATCAGGCTTACAGTAGTTTAGGAAGATATACTGTCAGTCATCATAGTAGACTGCATCAGTGCACATCTTTAGGCAGCCTGCACTGGTGGGAGTTTTGTAATCAGCTATCCCTCATCCAACAAAAACTTACCACAAACAACTCTATTAATCATGCTACCCATGCCTATCAAGTACTGTGATCTGCTACGAAACTCAGACAAAACACAGATGTATTTTCAATGATGGTGGTGTAAAAGAGAAGACATATTCCCCGTCACTCCTATTTTGCCTATTTTTCCCTATAAATAAGTTATAGTTCTGAGGTCCACTGTAGTTAAGAAGTGCAATTCAGCCAACAGTAAGGGTAAAAATGTCAAAGTCAGTATGAGAAGAAAAACTGATAAAATTGTTGGAAATGCTTCAATCATTTTTAAGGTAGCCGTATATATCCTAAAGTCCTCTTAGGCAAACCATAAGAAATGTCAGGTAACAAACCTTAGGAAATGCTCATAGTAGCTTTCATAACAGAAGTAAATAAATGACTGCTAAACTAGTTATATTTCTGAAGCAAAGGAAGAAGATGCACAGTTTAAAAGAAGATCTCTTCATAAGAAATGATAAGGAGGGTTGAGGCTTTAAAAGTGGCAAAACGGTAGCACACTTACCTTTGGTGCAGAAGGCTATGGGCTCTATTCCTACACCATGTAAATTAATAGACCTATTTCTGTGGCATACACAGGTCAGTGTTGACATTGATTGGATGTGTTTGATGCTTGCAAAAGGAGATTGTGGCCTCTGAGCCATTCCTATTTCTCACACCCCATGTTAGTCCAAAGCAGATACTGCATACCAAATACCCACAGCTATTACTAAGGAACAGGTCTTCAATGCACTTTCCAAGCTCAAAAACACTACAACGATGGGCCCAGATAACATCTTGGGATACTTACTAAATAGCATGAAACATGACCTCTCTGGTCCACTTGAATCACTTTCCAACTGAAGCCTACTGCCAGTCTTTGAGCCCAAGAAGTGGAAGATAGCTACAGTCATTGGCCTGCACAAATGAAGTCCAACCATTGATCCAGGTAACTACAGGCCCATAAGTCTGACCAGCCTCATATGTACAGCCATGGAAAGAATCATCACAGACATAATAAATGAGGACATAGGTAACCTGCAAATGCTGGACTCATCACAGTTCGGCTTTGTTAAAGGAAGATCATCCCTATTAAATCTGGTAGACGTCTTTGAGAGTGTCACCAAAGCAATGGATGAGGGCAAGACTATTCATACAGCTTACCTTGACTTGGCCAAGGCTTTTGATACAATACCCACTCAGACATTATAGACAAGCACACTAAATTAGGTATAAACCCTTTAATTACCCACTGGATAGCCAAATGGCTCATTGATAGTTTTAGTAACAAATGCTAACGCATCACTTTTTGTTGCTGCTATGAATTTGTGGCTGCCTTTTTAAAAAAAAGTACGTAGTAGTTCATTGCTTAATTGTTTAATTGCTTTTTGCCTGTTGATTGGGTTCTCCTTGTAACTGTGTGTATATATAGCAAGCCTTTTTTAGAAGTAATTGTCTGAAGAAGTCTGTGTCATTAAACCAGATGAAAAGCGCTTTATTTTAACAAACTTTAATAAATTTCCTTATATTTTTGGTCGTTTGAAGTACCGTTTTTCCTGCTCCGTTTCAGCTGTGTTGGTTTACTAGTTGATGTTTAATTTACTTGCCCATTATAGACAAGCACACTAAATTAGGTATAAACCCTTTAATTACCCACTGGATAGCCAAATGGCTCATTGATAGTACCCAGGAGGCCAAAATAGGTGAGGCCAACTCCACCAAGAGGCCAGTCACTAGTGCAGTCCCCCAGGGCTCAGTACTGGGCCCGCTGCATTTTGGCATCTATTTTTCTGAGGCAAACTCTGAAGATTTATGGCTGACCAAGTTTGCAGATAATTGCAAGCTGGGGGTTATGTTCGACCCCTGCAGACACTAGCATTCTTCAACTAGGCTTATATCTGACTAACAAATGGTGCCAAAGCTGTGGTCTAAACCTCAATGCTAAGAAATGCATAATTGTACCCTTTGAGAAGTCAACCATCCCGGCTAAAAAACATGTTGATAATATGCCACTAAGGGTTGACACAGTGGTCAGGGATCTGGGTACTCACATAGACAGTAGCCTTATCTTCAACCACCATATGGCCACAGTGGTGAGTAAATCTTTTTATGCTGTGCAATTTATAACTAAGGGCATGGCACCTAGGTCCAAAGAGGTCATTATCCCACTGTACTCTGCTCTTATCAGATCAATCATAGAGTACAATGCTCCGTTCAGCATGTACCTGACCAGACATGTGCAGCAACTACAGCAACCTCAGAGGTTCCTTACAAAAATAATACAAAGTGCAACAAACCTGCCTTATGCAGAGTGCCTTAAAGGCCTTTCCTTCTACTCAGTCTCATATAGATTGCTGAGGGTTGAGCTATGCCTGGCTTACAAGACATCTGCAAACCTCACACTTATGAATCTCCTACATATTCATAAGTCAAACAGTACCAGAAATACAAGGTCCAGAGACCTGAATTTTGTCTGTGACTTAAACAGAGCATGCTGAAGAAACAGATATGTGTCCCAGAGACTAGGCTTCTTATGGAATATGTTTCCCATCCATGTGAAACTGAGTTCATCTGTTAAACAATTCAAGCACAACCTAGACCAGTGGATGGGGAATAGGAAATTTACAACAGGCCTGACACCCATGTACCTTATGAACAGAGGTACCTTATAAATGCCTGGCCTTCAGTGCTCTATTTGTATATAGGACATTAATATTATTTCAGGAAAACTTGGCTAGGCTTAAAAAGGGCCACCAGATTGTTAGCCTAGTAACAATCTATGAATCTAAAAGTATTTGAATATGATGTAACCATTGCACGTGAACTGGTACTACTACAGTCTGTCTTTGTAGATCAGAAACATACCTATAAGCCAACATTTTATTTAACAGAATTAAAACAGGTATACCTCTCAACCCCTTAGTGCAAGAATTCTAAACAAATCTAAAATAATGGGGGGAAAAGGCCCAGAAATAGGGACAGATTTTTAAATATTGCTCTGATAAACTTAGAAAGATTCTAGAATAATAGGATTTGTGTGTCAGCATGCATTTTCTAAAGGGTATGAAGTCTAGAACTGAAATATATATCATTATTTAGGACTGCAAGCCTCAGTGATTTGCCAGAAAACCACAAAATGTATGAGGAACAGTCCAAAATTATAAGACTAAAACCTGGGTATTCTTATTTATTTATTTATTTATTTTATTTATTTTACATTTGTTGACCGGGCTAGTCTAGCTGGATACATGTCCATTTTCAGTAGAGGCCCGGGGAGAAAAGCTCCAAGAAACATAAAAAAATTAATTAATATAGAAGTTATGACAGATCAATATATAAAAAAAGACAATTCTGACAAGTATACAAGTAATATTTTTTTTTTTTTAGTACAGATTATAATACTCGTGGTGATTAATAACATAAGCATTAATTCCGTAGAGGGTAATGTATAAGAGAGGGTGCATTATACATATATACATAAGTTTTAGATGCAATAACATAGTAAGTTGAAACATTAAGGGAAGATTGTGAAGGATGTGGGGTGAAAATTAGTAAAAGGAAAAAGTTAGTCAGGGTTAGTACAGGAGCATAACCAGTGTTTGCTGAGAAATAGTTTTAGATTCCTTTTGAACAGTGAGAGAGAAGTCTGAGAGGTGAGTTCAGAGGGTAGTTGGTTCCATAGTTTACCAACAGAGTTAGAGAACAAGGAGTCACCTGCTGAGTTGTTAGATTTGGTTGTATTGATCATCATTATTCTGAAACAGTCTGGACAGCTGAGCAGTAAGGATTAAACAGGCTTCCCTTGATTCTGCTTAGGAAACTACACACTATGTTTTCTGGTCCCAAGAAAGTTTTGATTTTAGTTATATTTTTTGCAGCAGTTAACACGCCTGTAGTTATATAATACATATCTCTGCTTGTTTATATAGAACTCTGACATATTTTTGTCTGTTGCGAAGATAGCATAAATTTGTCTGTATAGCACTTTCATATATTTCTTTGCTTATTGTGATATTAGTATAATTTTTTTCTGTATTCACTATGCCATGTGGCTTGGTGATCACTTGACTGTTTATTAACAATGCTGTGTGTTCACAATTTTCCCTTTCAATTTTCTAATGTAACTAAAGAATACCTGATTACTTATTTAGCATTTGATACCAAGGTGAGTTCACAGTTAAATCTGGAAGATTTGATCAGAAAATTAATTAGTTTCAGTACTTTATTCTAGACTTGTACTTATGTCTACAGTAAGTTTTGAAAGTCATTACATAGGATCATAGGAAGTCACTAGGCTATTGGCCATGCGGCCCTTACAAGCCTAGCCAAGAATTTAGCCCATGTTCCGACAAGTCAGCACCAATGCCCTTGTCCAGTAAGGTCCTATTCATGTCACAGACCAGATAGAGGTCGCATGTGTGGGTTACTCAAGTGGAGCCTATCTTATGGATATGCAGCAGTCCCATCAAGGTGGGGTCTGAGATTGCTTTGTATGCCAGACAGAGGTAACCGCTGAGGAGTCTGTAGGAGACTGAGTACAGTGACAGGGATTTTAGCCTGTCTGTGTTGGATAGCTGTTTAAGGCCCTATATTCTCCTGATGAGGAACATCTGTGGTCTCTCTAGCTGCTGCATATGCTTTGACAGGCACATGACAAAAAGGGGCATTGTACTCAATAATGGGTCTTTTATATATATATATATATATATATATATATATATATATATATATATATATATATATATATATATTTTTTTTTTTTATGTTTTATTAATTTTGTGATTCCACCAAAGTTTTTTATTGCATTTACTTGTATATTTGTGTCTTACTGGTATGTCTCTATTAATGTTAAAGTTAATAATATTTCAGAAGTCAATGGCATTCACTGCCAGTATTCTGAGACTTGTTTGGGTCATAATAGATAAAATCCTACTCTATTTTTTTAAGTATGTCATTTATTGCAACACAGCTTCCATTGGAGAAGTCTAGGAAGGGTGATTTGTGTATGAATGAGTTTGATTTTTACTGTTAGGCTAAAGATGATTGCATCATGATCTGAGTGAATTTAGAAAGCATAACCATGGATGGGGAGAAGAATATCTTAAGTTTGCTGTCATGATATCTTTGATATAGCTCCTAGTCAAATTTCAATTTTATTTGTTCCAGGCTGTTTTGATTCATATAGTCAGTTAATGTTTGGGGATATTTATTTGATACTGAGTATTTTACCATCTCAATGTATAAGTACTTGCAATCCAGAATAAGAATTGTATTTTCATTGAGTTTTACATCTTGCAGTTAAGTTAGGAAATGCACATGCTTTGTAGGATACATAAAAGTTGTACAGCAGAATCTTATACAATTATATTAAATGGTACTAACATTAATTTTGCATGAAAAATATGCTTCTAACGTTTAGTTGTTTTTTTTCAAAGCTCAATATACTATCATCTATACTAAATGAACATGAAGATGCATTCTGTAATTTGTGACATATTATGGATCTTTAAATCATGTTTCATTAATGCTACATATATTAATATCAACCAAGCAAGAACCCAGGTTAATAGTGAATTTTCTAGCATTTAGAAAAACCACCTTCACCTGTGATGTGTGTGTGTGTGTGTGTGTGTGTGTGTGTGTGTGTGTGTGTGTGTGTGTGTGTGTGTGTGTGAAATTTTCAAAAACTCTGAAAAAGACACAATGGGGATCAAAAATGTCATGACTGCTACTCATCAGAGGCACATCAATCTGGCAGATTGCATAATTCACTCCATGCTGACAAACATCACTCCTTCCTTCACTATCTCTCTGCAGAAGGGTGCAAGAGAGTTGCAGAAAGGTTCACTGGAAACATCCCTAAAGCATATACACTGAAGGCTCATCCTAAAGACAATCTGAGTCAACTCCAACCACACACCATTTATTTTTGACAAAAACTTTCTACAATCTCTGCCCTCTTGCTTTAAGTAAGTGTTGGGCAATTAGTCCTTTCTGCATGTACTTTAGTCTGTACAGTGACTAGTCTGCAGACAAGTGCATTAGTGCCCAAGTTTGTAATCAATAGCCTTACAGTCTATAACTCTCCTCCATGGACTTGCTAACAGACACTGAGATTTACTCCTTACTGTTCTTGCTCCTCAACTCTTTTGTTCTCCTATACTTCCCTCAGGTTTATTTCTCCTTTGCTCCCGCCAATTCCTTAAAATTTATTTTTCCTTGCACCAAACACATGTTAAACCACTTTCAGCTCTGAGCCAGAATTTGTGCCTAAGTCATAACTGACTCAGTGCACTCATCTGCCTCTTAAAGTTAAAGAAAAATAAAAGTATGTTTTTATTTTTATTTTTCTGTCCAAGTCTTCCTACAAGTAAACAGTTCTAAAATGTATATAACAGTGAAGTTTGCAGTTGCAAAATCTGTATGAGGCTATATTTTTATGTAAATTATAAATTTTGGCATCTCAAAACAAAAACCCTTATCTGCTATTATTGCACCCTTGTCTTAGACCACAGCAGCTCCATTGGGACTCTCTCCTTCCATCCGGGCTCCATTGATTATTTTTAACAGTCCGCTGTCTATGGGAAGGGGACTCTCTCTCCATTCACTTCCTTACCCTACCTCCAATTCCTACCAACCCCTCCTCCATTGCATTTAACATCTGCACTTCTCCACTTACTACTCTGTATCAACCATTCTCCCTACAAAATCCAATACACCAACTCCACACTAAGATATTTCTCAAATATACTAATCCCATCTCAACTTACATAAACCTCTATGTTTCTCCCCTCTTGCTTTCCATACTGTTTTTTCACTTGCCTCATCCGTTTCTATTCTTTCATCTCTTTTTTTAGCCTCCTACTTAATTTACCACTCTAGATAATAGATTAACCATGCTTCCCCTACTGTTGATAATCTATTCCTCATTAGCCACATACAAACACTAACGCTAACCCTACTCTCTCACTATTCACTTAGAGCACTTCTCTCAGAAATGCTTTTCCCTCACTTACTCAAACTTCTTCCTCTTATATACTTAGCTCAGCTAGCATACTACCAACAATCCCTACCCAACAGCTATCTCATAATACACAATACTGATCCCTCACTCACAATTAACTCCTACTACAAGCAAAAAACAACCAGATCCCTGCAGATGACAGTAGTGTTCCTGGCCTCAGATGGAAGGTTGATTGATTTATTTAGTGGGGAAGAACAATTCAAAGTTAAAAAGGCAGTACTGGATGAAAAAAAAAACAACAGCACCCTCCTTTTACAACAGAACAAATATTGACCTTTATAAGAATAGGCACCTGTACTGCAACTCCTCCCTGCACAAGCTAGGCATTAAATCCAAGCTGAAATACAAGCAACTTTACTCCTACACCTTCTTTTACTGTATCTAAAAGCGTTTGGTGATATGCACCCTAATCCAGGCCCAAACAGCTTTTCTAAATACAAGACTTCCACTAAATTCTAAAATAACTCTGCTCAACAACCACTGTTAAAACAGCTATCTGGCCTTCACCTCTCTTTAAGCAACCTCAGAAGTATTCTTAACAAACTGCCAGAATTACATGCCCAGATAGTTTATTACAATCCAGACATACTAGTCTTTTCTGAACCTTGGCTCACACAAGATATAAAGGATACTGAAGTCTTTCCACCTGGATACAATATTCTAAAGCTAGACAGGACTCATAAAAAAGGAAAAGGAATAGCTATCATCTACAAAAATAACGTAAGTATCTCCCTATACCCACTAAATCCACAACATGCCATAATGCCAAAATACTTATATCCTCTGTCAAAATCAATACCCAAAACAACCTATGCATAACAGGTGTCTACATGCTCCCTGATAATAACATAAACACTGCTGAAGAATTTCTCTCCTGGATATCAACTAATATCTCTCAAGAAAACCAAGGAAAGGAAGCCAACAAACTACTGAAACACAAAAACCAAGTCAGCAGCACCAAGACCCACCACAGGAAGTATCAGGAATCCAAAACATGTAAAATAAAACAATTTATTGAAGCACTTTTTGTTGCTTGTAATGTGGCAACTTCTTCAGAAAAGATACACAGTTTCAAACAGTAGTTTATAAGTAATTGAGACATGTCATGTGATGACCACACCTCCAGTAAGTCAAATTCTTAAAGAAATATTTGCTAAAAAAACACATATTCATAAAACCTAAATACAAAAGCTGCACGTTTGTTAGATTAAAAGTGTCATCAAAACTGTTATAAATAGTTATACAGAAGGCATTAAAGTGTTAGACTCAAACAATAACAAAGTTAGACTAAACTTCAAAATTACGGAATAATCAACCGGGTATATCTCTCTAAAATATTGTAGAGCTAAAATGAATAGAATTATATTCAAGCAAAATACCAGTTACCGTCTCAAACTTCTTAGTTTCAGAAGACAGGCAATGTTACAAGCATCATTTAAACCTGGTACAACAAATGCATTCAAACGGATTTGCCATTCAAGCTCATGTGGAACCTGTGTGTTGAGAGACAGCCTTACAAGACTATCTGCAAATATATAGAGCTGAGTATATTTTTATGTATTATTCTGTATTACAGAGCTAAATTGTTGCTTAGTTATCTGTTGTCTTACTGTTCTGCAAATATACAGAGATCAGTATATTTTTTTTGGTTTTATAATTTGCACTCTGATTCCTCACATCTCTGTTGAAACTGTCTTCCCCACCACTCCCACCCCATTTTGGTTTCTATAGCTTGTGTTAGGTTCCCTTAATTTGACCTGTTAATAGCTGCAGTCTGCATTTAAAGTGGAACCTGTGTGTTAAGAGACAGCCTTACAAGACTATCTGCAAATATATAGAGCTGAGTATATTTTTTGTATTATTCTGTATTATAGAGCTAAATTGTTGCTTAGATATCTGTTGTCTTACTGTTCTGCAAATATACAGAGATCAGTATATATTTTTTTGGTTTTATAATTTGCACTCTGATTCCTCACATCTCTGTTGAAACTGTCTTCCCACCCCCCCCCCTCATTTTGGTTTCTATAACTTGTGTTAGGTTCCCTTAATTTGACCTGTTAATAGCAGCAGTCTGCATTTAAAGTGGAACCTGTGTGTTGAGAGACAGCCTTACAAGACTATCTGCAAATATATAGAGCTGAGTATATTTCTCTGTATTATTCTGTATTATAGAGCTAAATTGTTGCTTAGATATCTGTTGTCTTACTGTTCTGCAAATATACAGAGATCAGTATATATTTTTTTGGTTTTAAAAATTTGCACTCTGATTCCTCACATCTCTGTTGAAACTTTTTCCCACCCCCCCTCTCTGTTCTTGGTTGTAGTTTAAATTTGGTGGCTTTTGCAGTGCCCGCCCCACTGTAGATTTGATCTGGGACACTCCCCCAGCCCCATCTCTTTACCGCATTCTACCTAATAAACCCTTTCTGCACTTGCTTTTAGTCCTTTTTAATTTAATTACATTTTTTCAAACTGTGTGTGGACTAATATTGCTACATACTCAAGTGTGCCAGCTTGCACTGCATGTGAATTGTTTTTACTACTGTTTTTGCTACTTTTCTGAAAAAAAAATTGTAAGCCTGTTTCCTACCTTTCCTGTAATTAGTGTTCCAGATACAGATTTGCTGTATCCAGGACTATTTGTAAGCTTCTGAGCCCCCCAAGCTTTTTGGTGTTGGAGGGAAGCCTTCTAGCTTATCAGTGGGAGTGGTAAGCACTAGGTAACCTGTCTACCACATAAGGAGTGGTTTTGGCCCAGAATTTGTAGTTATTGGCCATTTGGGTGGTCTTCCATCTCTCTCAACTTTCTAATTTGAAGGCCTGGATTTGCACTTGTTTCTGTCCTGTAACTCCTGGGACCATCTCATTTGCTCACTCAAAAAAAAAATGTATCTGCTTTTACTGTATTTGTGTTTCTTCCTACTTTATTTTGCTTTTGCGTCATCTTAAAAGTACTCAAATGTATTTATTACTGCTTGATGTAACTCATTCTAAGCCTTTTAGTTTAAGCACTTGGGCTTCAGACCAGTTGTTTTACATTAAGAAGGTTTGTGGTCTGCACTGTAGTGGCAGAACAGGTAGCTTACATCCTTCTAAGTTGGGAACTGCTGATTGAGGGCTCAGTGTCTGTTATTCTAAAAGTGTATTAATTCTGGTTTAAGCACTTGGGCTTCAGGCCAGTTATTTTACATTAAAAGGGTTCGTGGTCTGCACTCTTGTGGGAGGAGAGGCTGGACTCTGCCCTTCTGAGCTGGGAATTTCTGGTTAAAGGCTTATAGAGCCTGCATATTTAAACTGCTTCTTACTGAAATTGGTACGCCTTGTTTGCTGTAGCATAGACTAGATCCAGGCCTGCTGAATCTAGCTTTGTTTGTATAACTTGAGCACTAATCCAGGCATTCTTTAAAGTATTCAGTTGTATTTATTACTGTGTGGTAGTAACTTGATTAAAGTGTAGCTATCATTCTAAGTCTTTTGGATTAAGCACTTGGGCTTCAGACCAGTTGTTTTACATTAGGAAGGTTTGTGGCCTGCACTGTGGTTGCAGGACAGGTAGCTTACATCCTTCTAAGTTGGGAACTGCTGATTGAGGGCTCAGTGTCTGTTATTCTAAAAGTATATTAATTCTGGTTTAAGCACTTGGGCTTCAGGCCAGTTGTTTACATTAAGGAGGTTTGTGGTCTGCACTGTAGTGGCAGAACAGGTAGCTTACATCCTTCTAAGTTGGGAACTGCTGACTGAGGGCTCAGTGTCTGTTATTCTAAAAGTGTATTAATTCTAGTTTAAGCACTTGGGCTTCAGGCCAGTTATTTTACATTAAAAGGGTTCGTGGTCTGCACTCTTGTGGGAGGAGAGGTTGGATTCTGCCCTTCTTTGCTGGGAATTTCTGGTTAAAGGCTTATAGTGCCTGCATATTTGAACTGCTTATTACTGAAATTGGTACACCTTGTTTGCTGTAGCATAGACTAGATCCAGGCCTGCTGAATCTAGCTTTGTTTGTATAACTTGAGCACTAATCCAGGCATTCTTTAAAGTATTCAATTGTATTTATTACTGCTTGGTAGTAACTTGATTAAAGTGTAGCTATCATTCTAAGTCTTTTGGATTAAGCACTTGGGCTTCAGACCAGTTGTTTTACATTAGGAAGGTTTGTGGCTTGCACTGTGGTTGCAGGACAGGTAGCTTACATCCTTCTAAATTGGGAACTGCTGATTGAGGGCTCAGTGTCTGTTATTCTAAAAGTATATTAATTCTGGTTTAAGCACTTGGGCTTCAGGCCAGTTGTTTACATTAAGGAGGTTTGTGGTCTGCACTGTAGTGGCAGAACAGGTAGCTTACATCCTTCTAAGTTGGGAACTGCTGACTGAGGGCTCAGTGTCTGTTATTCTAAAAGTGTATTAATTCTGGTTTAAGCACTTGGGCTTCAGGCCAGTTATTTTACATTAAAAGGGTTCGTGGCCTGCACTCTTGTGGGAGGAGAGGTTGGACTCTGCCCTTCTTAGCTGGGAATTTCTGGTTAAAGGCTTATAGTGCCTGCATATTTGAACTGCATCTTACTGAAATTGGTACACCTTGTTTGCTGTAGCATAGACTAGATCCAGGCCTGCTGAATCTAGCTTTGTTTGTATAACTTGAGCACTAATCCAGGCATTCTTTAAAGTATTCAATTGTATTTATTACTGCTTGGTAGTAACTTGACTAAAGTGTAGCTATCATTCTAAGTCTTTTGGATTAAGCACTTGGGCTTCAGACCAGTTGTTTTACATTAGGAAGGTTTGTGGCCTGCACTGTGGTAGCAGGACAGGTAGCTTACATCCTTCTAGGTTGGGAACTGCTGATTGAGGGATCAGTGTCTGTTATTCTAAAAGTGTATTAGTTCTGGTTTAAGCACTTGGGCTTCAGGCCAGTTATTTTACATTAAGAAGGTTAGTGGTCTGCACTCTTGTTGGAGGAGAGGCTGGACTCTGCCCTTCTGAGCTGGCAATTTCTGGTTAAAGGCTTATAGTGCCTGCATATTTGAACTGTTTCTTACTGAAATTGGTACACCTTGTTTGCTGTAGCATAGACTAGATCCAGGCCTGCTGAATCTAGCTTTGTTTGTATGCTTGTTGTTTGTTTGCTTGTTATTTCCCTGAAATGCTAATTCCACCTAAAACGTGGCTTTTCAGCACCTTTGTGGATCCCTAGTGATATCTGCATTGCTTACTGTACTTATTTCCTTGTTTCACTTGAAAGAAAGTTACTGTTTGTCGTTTTTGCATTTAAGTTACCTGTAACGCATTGCATTTAAGATACCTGGCACTTGCTCACTAAAGCAATTATATAAGTCAGCACTAAAAAATTAAAAGCACTACACCCTCACAAACTCCCCTTGAGTACATTGTTCCCCATTGGCCCTTTTTTTTCAATTATAAAGGAATTCCCAATACTATTCTAGCATGTCCAAAGGTCAGTTGTCAATCTCCTCTCCGGTCCAGCTGGTGAATCTGGGAATCTTGAGGCAATGTTACAACTGCCTCATGTACACAGACAACCCTCTCCTCCTCCCAACAAAATCCAACACATGTGAGAGATGCAACCATATAGCCATACTGGAGGCAAATCTCTCTCAACTCAGTACTGGCGAAACCAGTCAGGAGGAGAAGGAAACCACACTCACTACAATTCCAGTCTCAAATAGACCTACCAACCAAACACATAAACACACAAAAACATACTCGGAGGCTCTAAATAAAAATTTGCCTAAGCAGCAGAGACCTCCAAAGCAGACACCCAAGCAACTGCTACCCCAAAACAAAACATGTGCAACACATAGCTCACAAAGCCAGTGTGCCGAACAGTCACAGCCCTTAAGGCTAAACAACACACCTAATGCACTTGTAATAGGTGACTCTATCGTCAGGCACACTGACGTCCCGCTCACCAGGCTGAACAAGGAGAAGGTCACGGTGAGCTGCCTGTCGGGCGCTAGGATCTGCCACATAACCAAGCACTCAGGTCACTCCAAGGCAAGTACAAATATGACTCAGTCATTGTCCATGCTGGTGTGAATGACCTGAGATGTACTTCCCTGGACTACATGAAAAGAGACATAGAGGAGCTCTCTGAGCATGTAGCCTAGGCCGGTATGACCCTGACCTTGAGTAGCATCTTACCCTCACCAAGAATGATGCCACAATATGAAGACAAGATGATTAATTTCAACAATTGGCTTAAGTATTGGTGTCATTCAAAGGGGATCCATTGCCTGTCAGCCTGGGATGACATGCTCAACAAGCCACGATGCTTCGCTAGGGATGGCTTGCACCTGTTACCCCTGGGCTTTTGGATATTGGCAAAGGCTCTTGCTACCCCCATAGTGCCTTTTTTAGGCAAGGCTCAAAAGACAAACCCACCTCCATGGGTATCACAAGGGATAAGAAACTAAGAGTAATGCTACTCAATGCCAGAAGTCTAAACCTCAAGATGCATGCACTCGAAACTCTCCTTAGCATGCAGAACGTCGATATCTGTGCAGTAACAGAAACCTGGTTCAAGGCTCCTGAAAGCACCCCAGCACTACCAGGTTATACCTCATACCATGCTTTTCGGCCCCAAAACTTGGACCGAACCACAAAAGGAGGGGGAGTATCAATATTCGTCAAAGATACCCACACCTCCAGGTTGGTGGCACATCATTAAGCATCAGAGACTATCCATGTGCAACTAACAGTGGGTAAAACTGCCTTCCAGTTTATAGCCTGCTACAGACCACCCTCCCGAACCCAGGAACCCCACTCGGCCTTCTTGAGAACACTGGAAAATATGAAGGTCTCTCCAAACACCATTATATTGGGTGACTTCAACTACCCAAACATAGACTGGGAGCATTACTCTAGCTCCAACACCCTAGCCCAAAGGTTCCTAGAATTTATAAACTCAAATGCTATAGAACAACTTGTTACCACTCCCACAAGAAGGGAAAACATACTGGACCTGATCATCACCAACATGGGGACTCTATGCTCCAGACCAGAAGTGTATCCCTCACTGGTAAGATCAGACCATAAACTAATCTCACTGGATATTCACATCCGACTCCACCCCTGCCCTGAAAACCACAGTGAAAAACTTCTCTAAAGCAAATTTCACACTCCTCAAAACCGAGGTGGAATCCTTCAAAGCCCCGGCCTGTGGAAAATACGCCCAGACCACAGAATCCTTTATAAACGCATTCTATGAACACCTTCAGGAATGCATGGATCATGCAATCCCAAATAAAACCAAGACCTAGTCCTCCAAAGGCAGACGTCCTGTCTGGTGGACCCCAGCCATAAACAAACTATACAATAGAAGGAGGAAGCTACTACATGATAGAGCAAAATCCCAAAAAGGGAAGGCATCTCTGATCAGTATTAGCAAAAAACTACGGGCACTCATAAAATCGTCTAAGGCCAGCTTCAAGAGAAAAATTGCACAGGACACTAAGGATAATCACAAGGCTTTCTTTAGTTATGTTAGGAACCTGGGTGGGAATTCCCAGGTATGCTCAGAATTAGTCCAAAATGACAAAAATACACTGAACCCACAGACATTGCCAACATCCTAGCTGACAGGTTCAGCACAAACTTTTCCCCCCCCCACCAAAAGGCAAATATCTATCCCAGCAGAGTGCTGCCCCCCTGACATCTCAGATGCTCAGGTAAGAGCTGCCCTCTCCAAAGCAAAAAACACAGCATCAATGGGACCAGGCGGTGTCCCGGCTGTCCTACATGAACTCCAAGAAGAGCTAAACCCAAACATAAAATTACTGTTCAATCTCAGCCTTACTACAGGATATGTACCCAAAGAGTGGCATACAACAACAGTGGTCCCTCTCCACAAAGGTGGTGCCTCAATGGATCCTGGAAACTATCGCCCCATAAGCCTGACTAGCTTGGTCTGCAAAGCTATGGAAAGGATCATCATGGACCTCATAAATAAAGATATTGGGGACCTACGGACACTGGATCCTACCCAGTTCGGCTTTGTTAAGGGCAGATCCTGCCTCTTAAACCTGGTTGATTTCTTTGAAACAGTCACCAAGGCCATTGACAAGGGGAAGGTGGTCCACACAGCCTACCTGGACCTCGCAAAAGCCTTCGATACAATATCCCACTCGGGCATTATAGTTAAGCTCACCAGCTTAAATATAAACCCCTATGTCACTAGATGGGTTGCAAACTGGCTCAAGGACAGAACCCACATAGTTAGAATTGCTGGAGCCATGTCAGATTCCAAACCAGTTACAAGTGGTGTCCCACAAGGCTCAGTCCTGGGACCTCTCTTGTTCGGTATATATTTCTCGGAGGTATAGGCCAACACGGAAGGACTGTGGCTGACTAAGTTCACAGATGACTGCAAACTGGGCGCCATAATCGACTCTCCAGCCGACACAAGCATCCTCCAAAAGGGCCTCATAGAAACAGACAACTGCTGCCAGAGCCATGGCCTCAAGCTAAACGCCAAAAAGTGTATAGTCATCCCTTTGGCAAAAACAAAGTGCCCAAATTACCACATAGGTGGTAATCCATTAAGTACAGAAGAAGTAATTAGGGACCTGGGGACCCAAGTTGATAGCAATCTCTCATTTGACAACCACGTGGCCAAAGTGGTTAGAAAAACATTTTATATAGCCCACCTAATCATGAAGGGATTCACATCTAGATCAGGGGAGGACATCGTGCCTCTTTACTCATCCCTCATCAGACCCATAATTGAGTACAATGCCCCTTTTGGGATGTACCTTACCAGACACCTGCAGCAACTGGAAAGACCCCAAAAGTACCTCACCAAGAGGATCAAAGGGCTCAAACAGATGCCATATGCTGCCCGGTTAAAGAAACTCCAGCTCTACTCAGTGGCATACCGCCTGCTCAGAGGAGATCTGTGCCTGACGTATAAAGCCATGTCCAACCTGGAATTAATGGACATGCTGCACCTCAGAAAATCGAAATCCCATCGAGCTACGCTCGAGAGACTTGAACCTCAGCACTGAAATAAATAGGACATGCTGGAGGGACAGATTCATAACCCAGAGGCTCCCTTCACTCTGGAATAAAATCCCAGTCCAGGTTAGGCAGAGTCCCTCATTGACTCTCTTCAAGAAGAATCTTGATGAGTGGATGGGAGATCGTAGGTTTACCCCGGGTATCACTTTTGTGTCACTGTTAGACAGAGGCACAGTATACTAACCTCGAAAAAGGGCATAGCAAAATTAATTTAAAATGGGTGGCGAAAGCCAAACACACTCTGGCTAGGCTTATAAATGCCCTAGGGCAGATAGCCTAGTATGAACCTATGAACCTATGTTCCTCTAAAAGTAAGTTCAGTGGGCCACCTCTCAAATTACCTTGAACTTGATCTATAGCTTTAAAGATATATTTGTGGACCACATTATTTGCTATATGTCTTGCTAGTGGGTTGTCAATTTTATTGACTGAAATAGCATAGGTGTGTTCATAAACCCTGTCCCGCAGTCTACGTTCAGTCTTCCCCATGTAGAATGCGGGACAGCAGACACATCTTGCTATGTAGACTACTAGTCTAGAATTACAGTTGAGTTTAAATTTAATCTCATACTTGTTGTCACCTATACAAAATGTATTGCCCACTTCCATGAATCTACACATCCTACAAGATTCATACAAATTCATTCCAGCATACCTATGTGTTTTAGGTTGTTGCCCCCCACATTCAAGTAAGTTTTTAAGGTTGTGGCCTCTACGAAATACAATATTTGGAACTGGACCTAGTTTACTGAATAGTGAAATATCACTCAAGATAAACTGCCAGTTTTTGCATAAAATACGTTTGACTTGACCACTATCATTACTGAAGGTAGTGATAAATCCACCTTTGAAGTTAGGGGCTAAAGTTTGTAATGGAATTCGTGTTGGGACAAATACACTGTTTTGACAATCTACCATGTGAGGAACAAGACTGTCCTGTTCTAAACTATTTAGCCCAAGGATGGGAGTGACGATTCCAAGTCTTGTTTTATCAGAAACTTCACTGACTAAAGTTCCAATAAGGTCGCTAGGATACCCACGCTTTTCAAACATCATCCTAAGTAAATCACACTCTTGATGGAAATCGAGCTCGTGTGGTCATTCTAGCTGCCCTTATCAATTGGCCTTTTATAATGGACCGCTTCTGGTGGAACGGGTGGCAGCTAGAAAAATGTAGGAATGAGTTACAGTACGTGGGTTTTCTAAAAATCTGTGATACATATCCCCTGTTGACTTTATCTTTTGAATGTTTCACATCTAAATAGTCAATCATGGCTGTATGAAATGTTAATGTAAATACAAGGAAATCAGTTGTAGAATTCTGTTTGTATGCATTTGTTGTACCAGGTTTAAATGATGCTTGTAACATTGCCTGTCTTCTGAAACTAAGAAGTTTGAGACGGTAACTGGTATTTTGCTTGAATATAATTCTATTCATTTTAGCTCTACAATATTTTAGCGAGATATACCCAGTTGATTATTCTGTAATTTTAAGTTTAGTCTAACTTTGTAATTGTTTGAGTCTAACAGTTTAATGCCTTCTGTATAACTATTTATAACAGTTTTGATGACACTTTTAATGTAACAAACTTGCAGCTTTTGTATTTAGGTTTTATGAACACGTGTTTTTTTAGCAAATGTTTCTTTAAGAATTTGACTTACTGGAGGTGTGGTCATCACATGACATGTCTCAATTACTTATAAACTACTGTTTGAAACTGTGTATCTTTTCTGAAGAAGTTGCCACATTACAAGCAAAAGCTTCAATAAATTGTTTTATTTTACATTTTTTGGATTCCTGATACTTCCTGTGGTGGGTCTTGGTGCTGCTGACTTGGTTTTTGTGTTTCAGTAGTTTGTTGGCTTTCTTTCCCTGGTTTACCTGTAGTATGGTGTCTGGAACCAACAGCAACCCAAGTAGTCCCACACTTTTCGGTTCACAGCTGCAGACCGAATTGGGGAATCTTACTCAGTTAATTAATGCGATGGGCCAACGTATGGACGGCCTTTCTGCTCGTTTAGAGAAGGTGGACACTGTTTTATCTCAACAACAACATTCTTTTCAGAACATGGTTCCACAAATACTGGTGAGTGGCAATCCTGTTAGTAACTTGAGATCTACTCCACCCAACAGAGTTGAAGTCAGTATTGGCGCAACTTGTGGGGATATCACATCAAGCCAGCGGGTCCCAACCGAAGCCTGCCAAACGGGGAATATGGATGAACCTGTACTTAATACATTCAGTGACAACAATGGAAGGCTTATTGGAGCTCCTGATTTTAATGAGTGGATTAAATACACTTCCACACTTTGTTTCAAGACACGGTCTGACCAGGAGCAACCAACCAAGACTAACAACGGACAACAGGTTGGTGCTATTGGCTTGAATGAGAAGCTTAAAATCCTTGATGTAAAGTTATTAAAACTTAAAATATTACAACTTGAAGTGATATATTTTAAGGAGTGCTTGGAGCAACACATAGTTCCAAAAGGGCTTCGTGTCCATCGGTACCCAACTGGTTTAAAGCCGGATTCATTGTTTCATTTAGAATTAAATTCCTTGTTCGACCAACAAGGCCTTGACCTCATACAACTTATGATCAAACACTACCAGTTACAGATAGATGTCTTGTCCTGTGAGGTTTCAGTGTTGAACAATGACATAGTATCGGACTGTGAATTTTTCAGATACAGGTATGACTATGACTGTTCCTTCTCTAGTATTAATCAGTTGCTGGACAGACTGAAGAGCAATAAAGTAAAAAAAAATGAAAAGGGACAGGCTTGCTTATGACAATGAGTCAGCCTATCCTAAACCATCTTCAGCTCAAATTTCTAATGCAATGGAACCCTTTATTGCTGTACAGCAATCCAACAATGTTGTGCAATCTGATGACAATAACCATATTGTCATTAGACGTAGTGAACGGATCCGTAACAATAACAGCAACAACTGTGATTATAACCAACAACAAGTGACTGACAATACCAACGTCCCTGTTAACAATTGTGTAAATTTTCAGAAAGACAACCCTACAGGAACAATTCCGAAGAACAAATCATTCCAACAGAACCAGAAGAAAAATCGACGCAATTTCAAACGCAGGAAGTAATAACTAATAACTATCCTCGTTTGAACATTGTTACTAACAGTGACGGGAACTTTAACATTTATAATTTTTCGTAATTTTCTATCGACTTGCTGTTGGTGAATTTATTAGCTAAAGGTAGTACATTTGTACCTGACAAGCCATTTAACTTAGTCAAAACTGTCACAGATCTTAAACTGTATGTGAGAAAGTCAAACTTTAATTTATTATTTGGTGACAGTAACTCTAGTGACCATGAGTTAAGGGTGGCTAGTACTTACAATCCCCAACTACACCCTACCCTGAAGATGTTTGAACAAGTATGTAAATTGGATTTTTGATTCCTTTCGAATCCTCATTCTTGTCCATCAAAAAGACTAAGTAATGTGAGTCGAAAGGAAAGTGTACTACTGCAATCCATGAGGAACGCTAATGTCAGGGTGGTTAAACCAGATAAAGGTGGGGGATTAGTAGTTTTTGATCAACATGACTACACAGTGAGAATGAGGCACCTGTTAGACACAGAGGCTTATTCTAAAGCATCCTTGAGTGAGGTCAACACTGCATATAAACGGATAAGAGGCTATTTCAATTACTTCTTCATTGATGCCATCATTGATATTGGTACGTTTAATTTCATCTCCCTTCCTTGGCCAAAAATCCCAATTATGTTTGGGATACCAAAAATCCACAAGGATGTGGAAACCCCCCCCCATGAGACCATTAATACGTGGGAGGGGTTCATTAACTTACCCTTGTGCAAAGGTAGTGGACAATATTTTGAAAAAATACTTGGTGTCAGAACCCCAAGTATGCAAAGACTCATGGACCTTCCTAGAGAATATTAACAACTTGGAATTTAACCCCAATCACAATTTCTTAATTATCGATGTTAAGGACTTGTATACATCTATTCCACACTTAGAGGGCATAGAATGGGTGAGTCTTTTGCTTAAATCTAAGAAAGCTCCTTCACACGAAATTACTTTAGTGTAGTCTTTATTAGACATCATTCTTACTAATAATTACTTTTTATTCTATAAGGATTTTTATTTACAGAAACGAGGGGTCGCTATGGGGTCGCCCTGTGGTGCCAGCTTTGCCAACCTGGTGATGGCGTATTGGGAAAGAACTTTTGTTTTTAAAGCTGAGCACTTCAGGGTGAACCTCATTTACTACACCCGTTTCTTGGATGACATCTTCGTGTTATTTAATGGAGATGGCATTCAGGCTGAGCTTTTTATTTCATTTCTGAATTCTACAACTGATTTCCTTGTATTTACATCAACATTTCATACAGCCACAATTGACTATTTAGATGTGAAACTTTCAAAAGATAAAGTCAACAGGGGGTATGTATCACAGATTTTTAGAAAACCCACATACTGTAACTCATTCCTACACTTTTCTAGCTGCCACCTGTTCCACCAGAAGCGGTCCATTATAAAAGGCCAATTGATAAGGGCAGCTAGAATGACCACACTTGAGCTTGATTTCCATCAAGAGTGTGATTTACTTAGAAAGATGTTTGAAAAGCGTGGGTATTCTAGCGACCTTATTGGAACTTTAGTCAGTGAAGTTTCTGATAAAAGAAGACTTGAAATCGTCTCTCCCATCCTTGGGCTAAATAGTTTAGAACAGGACAGTCTTGTTCCTCACACGGTAGATTGTCAAAACAGTGTATTTGTCCCAACACGAATTCCATTACAAACTTTAGCCCTTAACTTCAAAGGTGGATTTATCACTACCTTCAGTAATGATAGTGGCCAAGTCAAATGTATTTTATGTAAAAACTGGCAGTTTATCTTGAGTGATATTTCACTATTCAGTAAACTAGGTCCAGTTCCAAATATTGTATTTCATAGAGGCCACAACCTTAAAAAATTACTTGAATGTGGGGGGCAACAACTTAAAACACATAGGTATGCTGGAATGAATTTGTGTGAATCTTGTAGGATGTGTAGATTCATGGAAGTGAGCAATACATTTTGTATAGGTGACAACAAGTATAAGATTAAATTTAAACTCAGCTGTAATTCTAGACTAGTAGTCTACATAGCAAGATGTGTCTGCTGTCCCGCATTCTACGTGGGGAAGACTGAACGTAGACTGCGGGACAGGGTTTATGAACACACCTATGCTATTTCAGTCAATAAAATTGACAACCCACTAGCAAGACATATATCAAATAATGTGGGCCACAAATTTACCTTTAAAGCTATAGATCAAGTTCAAGCTAATTTGAGAGGTGGCCCACTGAACTTACTTTTAGAGGAACATGAGCTTGAATGGCAAATCTGTTTGAATGCATTTGTTGTACCAGGTTTAAATGATGCTTGTAACATTGCCTGTCTTACGTTTGAGACGGTAACTGGTATTTTGCTTGAATATAATTCTATTAATTTTAGCTCTACAATATTTTAGAGAGATATACCCGGTTGATTATTCCGTAATTTTGAAGTTTAGTCTAACTTTTTAGTGTTTGAGTCTAACAGTTTAATGCCTTCTGTATAACTATTTATAACAGTTTTGATGACACTTTTAATCTACCAAACTTGCAGCTTTTGTATTTAGGTTTTATGAACACGTGGTTTTTTAGCAAATGTTTCTTTAAGAATTTGACTTACTGGAGGTGTGGTCATCACATGACATGTCTCAATTACTTATAAACTACTGTTTGAAACTGTGTATCTTTACTGAAGAAGCTGCCATATTACAACCAATGAAAAGCACTTAAATTGTTTTATTTTACATTTTTTGGATTCCTGATACTTCCTGTGGTGGGTCTTGGTGCTGCTGACTTGGTTTTTGTGTTTCAATATCTCTCAAGAAACCATAATATTAGGATGCATGAATACAGACTGGCAAACCATAGGTAATAAAAATCCTGCAAATGCAATAAACATATATGGGTTTCTCCCAACTCATCTCTAATCCTACCAAATCCACTAATCGGAACTCCATCTTTGATTGGATCCTTACAAATTAACCATTAAAATAAACCATGACTATACTATTCCTAACAACCATATTGACCACCTGCATATTCCTTTAGTATGACAACATATTCATGACCAAAACCAACATCTCTATAACCTTGCTCGCAGTCCCTCCACCTTTAACAAAGACACTTTCATGACAAATTAAAAATTAATAAAATAAAATGAATAAAATGGGGAGTGCTAAACAAAATTAGCTTAGATGAAGCAGTAGCACAATTTAATACAACATTTCGAAAAACACTAAATCAGAATGCACTCCTAAGGACCATAAGAATTAATCAAACCTGGCTCCCTGGCTAACAAAGTAATCTAAATGAAAAAACAATAATAAATCATGGAGAACCTGAAAAAATCCAATCCTGATACCAGCAAACAGAAGCACAATCAACTGAGAAATGCTACCGAAACCACAATCCAGTCTGACAAAAAAACTACCATGTAAAATTACAAACAGCAAATCAGAAAAACCCTAAGATATTCTGGTCCACCATCAACAAACTCCTACATCCAGCCCACACAATCCAACCTAGCCCCAAAACAGATGTATCAGGAGACTCCATTACTAATCAATTTAGCTCACACTTTTTAATTATTTTGCCTCTCTATTAAACCCACAATCTTCTACAATGAGTATAATACCTTCAGACCCACAGCTTATTGCCAAGCTCTCAAACATCAACCCATTTCAACCTCCAGTATCAGAAAACTGCTTAAAACTTTGAAACTCCCCACCCTTGCCCAGACAACTTATCAGCTGAATACATCAAAATAGTTGCAGATGACCTGGCATTCCCTGCATCCATCTTAATAAACTGGTCTAGCAAGGAAAGTTATGTTCCCACTCTTGTGAAAAAAATTCTACATACTTCCCCTACATAAGCGTGGAAACTCCACTGACCTGTCCAATTACAGGCCCATAGCCATCCTATCTCCTCTGTCTAAAATACTTGAAAATTGAACACAATCCCAAGTTCTTACCTGCATTACTTAAAACTCACTACTTTCCCCTGTACAGTGTGCTTTCCATCTACATCACAGCAACACCACTGCACATTAAACTTTGTTACAGCAGTAAATCAAAGCAGAAACAACAATAACCTTTTTTTCTCAATAAACATCTTTATTAAATTATATCACATTTGGCATAAGGAATCTTACATTTATATAAATGAAAAACAAACAACATTGGCGCCACTTTAGTTGTAAACATTATACATCACAGACATCATTGAAACAATTGTAGTTGAAAACATCATGCATCACTTATAATCTATCCAGTCATTGTCAGTTAAGCATCATATGGAACCATGACTAGTAAACCAAACAAATGAGGAAACGCTCACAAAGCCATTACAAAAGCAATTAATCCAATGAAGGCACTTTGGAAAGATCTTCCAGCACTCGACCAGGCTTAAAATAAATTTTATTTAACAAATAAATAAAAACAAAAAAAATAAACGCATTAATGTGTCACCTCGTTTTCGTCCCCAGTTTTGGTAGTTCATGTGGGGTCTTTTGTGTAAATTTTTACTACTGCTGTTACATCTGAAGAAGTCTTTATTGGGGACAAATACACGGCAGACAACTTACTGCATTTATGTTTTTGTTTTTATTTATTTGTTGAATAAAATTTATTTTAAGCCTGGTCAAGTGCTGGACAATCTTTCCAAATTGCCTTCATTTGATTAATTAAGCATAATATGGCTCACTTAAATCCTGCCTCTTAAACCTCATTCCTTCACTGCATATAGGACGGTGCAGTGGTGCAGCGATTGCATTGTCACCTCACAGTAAGACATTCTCCCGTTTAATTCTTGGCTGGGGTGCCTTCTATGTGGGGTCTGCATGTCCTCCCTGCATTCATGTGGGTTTCCTCTGGGTGCTCTGGTTGGGTCTATATTAGAAGACCGAAGATGCATTCTTTCGAATGCGTCTTGGTTGAACTTAAAAGTCTGAAAACGCAAAATATCGAAAGAATATGAGAAAATATGGGAAAGAATTTGCTTGGCCGCTTCAGTACTTTGCCGTTTTCTGCACTGTATTGCGGTCTTGGAGTTGGTATATTTAAGTAGGGAGGGTGTGGGGGGGCAAACCCCCTCACTTAATGTAATGTTTGAAATTGATTTCTATTTTTTTTTTTTTTTTTTTGTTGGAACAGTGATTTTTTTCCCTTGGAAAAAAAAAATCACTGCTCTGACACTTTGACACTGTAAGCTTTCACTTACATAGGTCAATCAATCACCATTCACTTTTTTAAGCATTCGGTGATTTAATACAGACCCCTCTGGTTTCCTCCCATGTTACAAAGACATGCATCTGGAGCGTTTCTCCCCGGGCCGTTGCTGAAAACAGGCTTTGTTCCAAGTCAGACTTCCTGGTAAACAAATGTTAAATAAATAAATTGTTCCCATAATTCTCATTTTTCCTATGTAGTTAGTTCCTTCCCTTTTCTAAATATCCCACATTTCAGTTGTTTTATCTCTGTTACTATATTCACTACATCTAATGAAATTGGTTTAGACTTTAATTTCCATTTTTTACTAATTGCTTTTTTGGCAGCCACCATAATTGGACTCAGCAAGGTTTTACTATGGCTAAGCAATTCTGATTCTGTATCATAGCTCAAAAAAAATCATCTCTCCAGTTAATCCACTCTGCTCACCCAGCATCTCCAACACAGCAATACACTGGGAATCCCCAAAGTCTGCCAGCTCATTACACTCCCAAAAAATATTTTCCCAGCCACCTGTTTCCTGCCCATCGCACCTCCAACACTTGCTGTCCACTTGAGGAAAAAGTCTTTGGAGTCTACTTGGGGTATAAAAATACTTGTATAAACACTTCCATTTTTTTTCTTTCGGATTTTCACAGTTAGGGGTCACCACAGTGGAACTTCAGTCCGTTAATGATTAGCAGTAGATTTTTACAGTGCCAAGGTGCCAGCTCAATGCCCAACCTTCAACGAAGGCACGCCCATTCATGCATGTCTTTCGAATGCTACTTGACCACTGGGAGGACATGCAGACTCCACACAGAAGGTGCTCCAGTCAAGAATCAAACAGGAGAACATCTTGCTGTGAGGTGACAACAAGATGCTGAATCTTCTAGAATTTTTTGCATATTTGGAAGACATGCATATATCTCCCCATTGTCTCTTTGTGAATTGCTTATCCAATCTCTCTTCCCAATTCTTTCTATGCTATTCTGATTGATTCTTATAGTTATCATGAACTGTTTTATATGCTCTACTAATTACTTCTTTTTAATGGCAGCTTCTGTTCTAGATTCTATTAAAAGCTGTACAGTGCTGGTCTTTCATTTAATTGCCCACTGCTTCTTTTTCTTTGCCTAAATTCTGATATCAATCCTTGATAGGGAAAGCAATCTCTAACCTGCACTCCAAATAAATTTTTTGCCTCTTCCCATTCTATTGCCTTTCCTTTTCTAGTTATTTGCTCCCAATACCTTGGTTCCTTTGCCAGTTTTCTCCAATACATTACAGCCCCCTCTTACCTATTATCTGTATCCCTAATCACAGTCAGTCCTATCATCAGAATCTCTTTTTTTCATTCTCATGCTGGTTTAGTTCTTAGAATACTCCCTGCTGGTTTATGAATATAATACTCTGTATGATTTTTGTTGTTCTCCTTAAGAGTCTTCTCCCTTGTATCATCAACATTTCTTTCCACTTTGAATTATAGTTTTCTGTTTGTGCTATGTATAAGAGCCTTAACTGTGTTGCTCTAAAATACTCCCTCAAACTGGGTAATCCTAGTCCACCTTGTTCTATTGGATGAATCAGCTTATCCCATTTGACCCTTGTTGTCTTCCTTTCCCAGATAAAATCCTTCAACTCGTTTTTAATGACTATCCACAGCTTCTCCTCTGGTTGATAAAAATATGCCTGACCTATGTACAAGACTAAAGGGACTAAAAACATTTTAATTATACTAAGATGTATCCATATCTATATATCAAAGCTTCCAGTTTCTCAGTTTTTGTATTATCTTCTGTTTAGTCTCTTCCCACATATCCTTAGCTGTGACAACAGAGTCATTTCTAATGTATACTCCTAAATACTTCATTTTTATCATGTATCCGTAAATATGGATATTGTTGGACCAATTTGTGTGTGGGTACATAATTTACTGCTATTGCCTTTATTTTGCCTTCATTAATTTTGTATCACAATAAGATCTGAAACGGTCTTAAAATATTCCACAACACTGTAATGTCTCTTTCTGGTTTTGTCATATATAAAATAATATCATCTGCAAATAGAGCCAGCTTTTCCTAACTACCATACCAATTAAATCCTTGAATTTCTGAATCCCTTATTTTCTTTGCCAATGGTTCTAAATATAATGCAAACAACAAAGGGGAAAGTGGACAACCCTGCCTGGTTCTTCTGCTTAAGCATAAGTTATCAGAGAGGACCCCACCCACTTTAAGTTTCATCTCAGATCCCTCATACATACTCCTAATCAACCTTATAATTTTATCAGGGAAAGCAAATGCTTACATTGTCCTGCTCATGAAGTCCCAGTCTATTCTGTCAAATGTTTTTTCCTGCATCAAGACCCACCAATAGCAGTGGTATTTTCTTACATTCTGCTTCCCTCTGGATCATCAGTGTTCTGTTACTATTGTCAAATGTTTGCTTCCCCTCCACAAAACTACACTGATCCATATCTATCAATTTTGGTATCACTTTTACAATTCATTTAGCCATTATAGACATAAACACTTTATAATCATGGTTTAGTATTGAAATGAGCCTGTATGAAGCTGGATCGAATGGATCTTTACCCTCGTTAGGTAATACCATTACCACTGCTTTCTTCCAGGATGCTGGCACTTCTCCTCCTCTTAAAATACTGTTAACAAAACCTTCCAGATCTTTATCAGTTTTTCCCTCCTAGCTTCCAAACTTCCACAGGAATACCATCTTTCCTGTAGACTGGTTATACATAGCCATTTGTATCACATCTCTTCCTATCTTAAGTGTTAGTAATTTTGCCTCATTTACTTCTAACCTTGGCATATTTCATTCTTCCATAAATATTTCCGTTTGTACCTTTTCTTGATGTCCATGCTTCCCTGCTTTATACAAACTTTCATAATATTTCTGAAATATTTCTAATACTGCCACAGGATCTCTTGTTATCTTCCTTGTTATAAGCTCCCTAAGCTTGGTGACAGCCCTTTCCACTTTATGCCTGAGTCTTTGTGGTAAAAGTTTTTGTGTTCTAGAAATATTATCAAAAAACAGTTGCTTAACAGAAATCTTTCTAAACTCATGCATATTATTGAGGTAATCCCTTATTTTCTGTTTGGCATTCTGTAGTTGGTCCTTTTCTTGTCCTGAGAGACTCCCCCTATTTTGCAATACTTTAACATTTGTCATTCCCTCTTAATAATTATTGTTACTTCTTAACCATAGCTCCCTTTCTTTTATTTCCATCCTAGTTTTAAACTCCATTTTAATTTTATCCTATTCCCTAGCTATATTTTCAGAAGAAATTTCTATCTTCTCTAGTAGCTCCTGAACTAATTCCAAAACCCAATCCTTAAATTCTTCTCTTTTCATCCAATAGGTGGGAAAGTGCCAGTGTCTCATTTTTATTTCATTACCTTGCATTTTTATTTTAGTTATTATTGGTGCATAATCTGAAATAGTTATTGGGTGCATTTCAAGACCTTCAATTAAATGCACATGTTCCTGGGAGATATAAATTCCATCTAGCCTAGCCCAGTTTTTGTATCTTGGAGAATAATATGTAAATTCACTCTGAACTCCTAGTACTGAATGCACATCTTCCAAGCCAAATATTTTCATAAATGTCTTCAAAAATCTATCCTCTTTTGTTATATTTAGCCTTCTAGGCTCCCAGACACAGCTTCACTGTTGCAAACCAAATTCCAGTCTCTACCTATAAGTAATATTCCTTGCTGAAAGCTGATTATTTCTCCCAGAATTTTCTTAAGCTCCATTATTGCAGTTTTAGGTAGAATGTAAATGCATGCCAGTGTAATCGTCCTCCCTTCCCAGTAGCCCCTTAGTAGTATGCATCTTCCATTATTATCTTTTTTCCTCTTCTAACACTATAGAAACAATAATAACCTTGTCTCTTTCCATATTCTTTGATCTGTCTAAAGCCTTTGACATGGTGTCACACCAAAAATTACTACAAAATATTTCTTCTCTAGGCTTTGATAAATTCTCTCACTCCTGGTTTAACAGTTACTTCTCAAACAGACAGCAACAGGTAAAGTGGCAAAACAACATCTCTTCCTTTCTCTCAGTAACTGTGGGAGTCCCTCAATGCTCTATATTGGGTCGACTACTTTTTAATATATTCATTAACAATCTATATTTAGCAACCAAACAAGGAATTATTATCCAGTATGCAGAGAATTCCACAATCATCAACTTTGCCAAGAACATAGTTAAACTACAACAGTACACCCAATAATCTATCTCACAAATTAAGATTTGGCTAACTGACTCACAGCTCCTTCTAACCCCCCCAAAATGTAAACTTATCTTATTCAGACCTAAGTAACTATCCAATCAAAAAAAAATATTTCTCAGTCCTATCATTAAACAATATCAAGATAGAAAAGGTAACTCATGCCAAACTACAAAGGGTTACCATTGATGAAAACCTAGAATTTGACTACCACAAAAAACATTCTGTAAAGAAAAGCCATCAAACATTGTGAGTCCTCTATACAGCCAAACCGTTCTTAACACAACAGGCTGGGGTAAGCATTGCCTCATCTCTTCTCATTCTCTACTGTCCTATAAGCAGTTCCTATATTTGTCCATTTACAGTCCAATCAACTCTCATTACTTGATCAGTGCTATAATAAAATTGCAAAATTTATTACCAACCATCATTATAGGACACATCACTGCCTTGCACTAAAGCATTTTCAGTGGCTAAAATTAAGGCACTATTTGATCTGTTCACAGCTTGTAACTAAATCAAACAATACTACTGGAGACGCCTTATATTCCTCCTTTTTCTCTCTAAAATCTGGAATTCCATTCATCACTCTCTTAGAATATTATAAAACAATATATATTTCAAACTACATTTAAATGATCACCTAAAAATTACTTGGATTTGCTCTTGTACCACTCCAGGTATAACCTAAATGCTGCCTCTCTAGGAACCTCTTTTCCTTTGTCTCTCTATCCTATACTCTCTATATGACCTCTCTTCTCACTACATGGCTCTCAAACTCCTCCTGATGTAACCACAGTATGGTCTCCTGATGTTTCTATGTGCCTCCTACGCTTATTGTCAACCTCACAATTTACAAAAATGTTTCTACTGTAAAAAAATTGCTTTATATGTCAGTCATAAATAATCTGTTTTCATTTTCTTGTCCTCAAATGTATCACTGTATGACATTGTTTCTACTGTGTACTATATCCATATTAGGTGTAAAAATCTTTATCAAACTGACTAACTTATATTGATCTAAAATGTATTTATGCTTATTGTCTAAAATGCATTAGCTACTGTTTCATTGTTTACTCATTTTATTATGGAGCGTTTCTCCCTGGGCCTCTGCTGAAAAGGGGCAGCTTGTCTACCCTGCTGGACTATTCTAGTAAGCAAATGCAGTAAATAAATAAATAAAGCACTGAATCTCCTGTCTGTAGCACTATACCCTTAGCCGTCTATTCAATGACACAGTTTTACCATGATATTCAGGTGCCATGCAGTATGATGAGTTTAGTGCTAATCCGATGTGTTTTCCTTATTCTTGCAGTAATGTCTGAAAATCCAGCCATGTCTAGTTGTATATCTAAGAGAAAGGACCTTTTTAAAGTATTCATGCCAGCATGAATAGCAACCACATTATAATTATCCTTAATCCTTTTTAAACTCATGAAATGTCCCCAGTTTTGGCTACAGGCATGCATAACACTATTCCAAGCACATTAAGAAGTCCTGCAAATTATGTGTCTCTTTTATGCACAATGTAGTTACCAATTACTATGAAGATTTTAAAGTATCAGTTCTAATTTAAGTGTGTAATTCAATTTAAAATAGGCATTTTATATTTAATTGTATTTATTGTTGTTTAATTGGTTTATTGTTTGATTGTTTAGATTTGAATTAATTGGGTTCCTACCTGTATAAAAGTTGTGAGCTAAGTTGTGGTGTTATATCTTGTGAAGGCAAATGGCCGAGGTACCAGATTGGTAATAAAGATGGTCGCTTACTGAGCAGCTTGGATTTTCTTTGTTTTCTTTGTTTAAGTTTCTAAGGTTGCCAGGTCACAACATCTGCCTTGCAGGCTCTTGATTCTGGCTTGGTTTAATGTTTGCCGGTATTTTGTTTTTACGGACTCTCCTCACTGCCATGATAAGGTGACTATTTATATTTGCTTTATTGTGATCAGTGAAAATTTATGTAATGTGCCATGTATGTAAAGCTCTGGCTTTCTTTATTTTATGGCTTATTGTGATACAAATAAATGTTGTGAGTACAGTCTTCGAACCTTTGTCTATATGCTGGTGGATGCATGTAGTGCACAAGGCGGGGATGCTGCTTACAGTTTATCCTCAATAGTCTGTATATACTTATGCTGATCACAAATACTCAAGAAGTGTATTTTCTGTGTGTATAAGGCAGCTCTTGCACTGCCTGAGATAAGTGTTATAACGCATGTCCTTGAAAGTTAGTCCATGATGCACCTCCATACCTTAAGTAAGATCTTTCCTAGTGGTTTATAAGATTTTCATGGGCTATGCTACCAACAATCGATCCAGTCAACTACCTAGTAGTAGCCCTTGAACCTACATTAAAAGATTATTTAGTTAAATGTGTACTGATAGTCAACATATAATTTTACTGTTTTAAATGGCCACTACAGTGGTAGGTTTAGTAATACAGTGTCTTTTTAAACATGTATTGTGTCTTCTGTTTTATTTGTTTACGACTTCTTTGTAGTACAGTACAAGGTATGGGGTTTGAGATTTTTAAAAGTAGGCAGGAAAGATGGATAAAGCTGTGAGTATTACAGTCTACAAGTTGTTGGTGGGTACATTTGAAAGTGGGGTAACTGAAGTTCAATCATTTTAAGATGAGGGTGCTGCCAGTATGATATAGAAAATGCTTACCATTATGAGCAACAGACAGCCTTGAGATATACCAGACATTCTTCCAAGGATCAGACCAACTGGCCATCTTCCAAAGCTTTAGAGCACTTTCTACATCTCCTAGCCATTTCTCTGCATGAGGGGAAAATTTAAAATCAGTGGCTAGGCTTCCAAAATGCCAGAGGTTTCTTGTCTCAGAAAAAGGAGGCTAAAACCCTGGCAAATGGATACACAAAATAATAACAATCACACACCCTGGCGTAAAAAGAACAGGAAAAAGAACCAGTCACTGCAGCAGTGATCTATTCAAACATCTACTGTTATGGTAAGTTTACTTACACAACTGTACTATGTTAATCATTAGATCACTGCTGCAGTAGCCCTAAGCTATATGGGATGACTACAAAAGCCTAGGAAAGCACGGAGGAGGCAAAAGGATTAGTATCATGAAACCCCTGGAACATGGATTTTGCAAGCCTGCAAAGGAACCTAAAGAAAAATGTTAACTTGTATGTGCTGGTCAGACATACTCAAGATACCAAGTTAATGCTTCTAGAAACTTGGTAGAATCCAAGCCTTTCCAATAAGTCACAAAAAAGAAGAGCAGGCCTTTGCCTTTTCTGGAAGTGTCTTGTTATGGTGAAATATCTTTATAGGAAACAAACAGCTGATTCTCCTGAAGGTTATAGTCTTATCAATGTAGTATCTGAGTTGTCTGAGAACACCCAATGAATATACAATTCTTTCTTCCTTTTTTCAAACTTGTGGAAATAAAGCTAAGGGAGATGAATAGTCTGGTTATGTCAAGTCTGAATGCATCTTAGACATATATTAAAGATCTGTTCTCAGAATATCCTTATATTTAAGATAAAAAGAAAGGGGTGACTCACTGTAAAAGTTTGTTACTCAGTTACTTTCCTTGCAGGGGTCAGAGCAATGAGTGACACTGTTTTCCTAGATTATAATTTCAAACAGCCAGGTGAGCAGGTTCCAAGGAAACAGTGAAATGTATACAAACACATATTAAGATCCCAAGAGGAAGCCATCCCAGTCCTAGATAAATGGATGTATATAAAAAAAAAAGAATTGAAAGATGGGATGTATCAGACAACCCCTTTCTTATGTCAGTAAGCCCATCATGTAATTGTCCTCATCCAAATTTGAAATAATGGAGAACTGCTGAAGGCTGGTCAGAAGGGAATTGCCAAAATTATCTTTAGGGAGTCCTTCTGACTTTTTGGATAATCCCTGATAATCACAGAAAAGGGTGTAAAGGCATACATAAATATTCCCTTATGGGAATGGAAAAAAACTTCTGATTTCCAGGCCTTAAAAGGGAATGTTGTAATAGAATTTCTTAACTGTCTGCTATTGGTGGAAGCAAACAGATGAATTTGAGATTATCCTCACAGATGGACCAAATCTGTGAAGATTCCATTTTTAATTAGCATTGATCCTGTGTGGTTTGTCTACACCCATGTTTTGCTCTGACAGATTATCACCTGTAAAAGGGGTTGAACTTTTTTACCACCTGTTTAAGTATCATATCACTGTGATGTTGTCTATGACTAGTAACAGCAGGTCTGCAGATGACTGATGGCTCTGAAAATAAAAGCATTTGATTAGAGCTGTTATCTTTTAACATTATGGAACTATATTATATTATTATATTATAGTATTTTATTATGTTATCATTTCAGTAGTTTTTAGGTTTAAGATATGCTACCTTTTAGATTTGTTTTATCAATTTACACTATATTAATCTTATTATACCTATATTGAGTAGCTTATAACCTATATATTACATTTTATATTGTATTTATACAGTGTTTTTAATACATTATATCATTTAGTGAGATGCGACTAATTTTCAGTTTGGGTAGCCGGTCTAGTTATTCAGGTGTTTAGGAACATTAGTATTTAATTTAAATTACGTATTAATTTCATTATACTAGTTATTTTTATCTGAAAGTAGGCAAGAAGCAATTTATGTATCCGTAATTTCAGATCAGGAAGCGTTGCGCCTTTATTACAGGCATTCCATTATAAGTATTAGGCTTATGTGAAGTGGTTTGTTTGAGATGGTATTCACACATTAGTTTTAATACCATCATTCTATATAGTTTAGTGATCAAAACAATGGGACTTTTTCATACAGTTTAAAGCTTGTTATTGCCAAAGTTCCGGTGTATGAGTTTCTTAGATTATTACTATGTTAGTTTAGAACTGCATTTTCATTTTTGTAGTTTTAGAACTGTACCTTTAAGAAGTTAATGAGAGAGCAAGGTATGTGCTTAAATGTTGGTATTTAAAGTCATTTTCAATGGCACGAATGTTTTTATTATATGAAGAAGTTAGTGCAAGGCACTAACGAAAAGCTTTAAGTTCAGCTTAATAAAATTTGTTATTTTTTATTTCTTTACGTGTTGGATTGGCCCGAGTTGAGTTCCTGGCTTTCTGAGTCAGCGGTAGTTTTTGCTAGTTTGTTTTTCCGTTTTTGAAAGTATCATTATGGAACTGAAAATTGTCTGTTAGTTCTAGATGTCCTGTATTTTCCATCTCTTGGACACAGCTCGCTATGAAAGCCTGATGCATCAGAGGTCACACATTGTAGAGTCTATAAACAGAGTATGAATTTGTCACAAGTGAAGTGTAATCAAACATGAGAGTAATGGAAGCCAGGAAATCTAGGATTTGAGATATTTCCAGGGAATACTTGAGATAGTCTGGAAAATCTCAGAAATTGCATCTAGTAACACTTCAGTTGTCCTGAGGCAGGAAAAATAAATATACGGGATGATCACAGAAGAGATCTCAGAAAAAGTGTACTGTGAAAAAGAATAAACACAGTTTCTGAGAAAAGCTGGGCTGGTAACTATGCCTTTTCTCCAAAAACAGAGACATTTAACAGCTTGTGGAATAATTTACAAGGAAGAAGCAGTCTTCCAAGTAAGAAAACAAAAAACGATTGCCTTATGTCCTATAATAGGTGCAAGGATCTATTTTAGGCAGTCTTAGAGAAGATAAAAAAACACTTTGGAAAATGAATACCAGAAAGAAATGTCTGTGACCTATCTCCAGGTTCTTTCTTTCTTGGATACCTGACAGAGAAATGTGAATCCACTGCCCAATGTTACCCTGAGAAAGATTCTCAATACCCCAATGTCAGGACACATCTGGAATCAAAGGTTTTGGAAAGACTACATCTGATGTCAGTGTGGGGAAGGGATAACATTTGAGGGGGTATATATTTAGATAGATTTTTTGTATCTTTCAGCTTTTCCCGGTTAGGGGTCGCCACAGTGGAACTCCGGTCTGCTAATGATTGGCAGTAGATTTTTACATGCCGAGTTGCCAGCCCTGACGCACAACCTTCAAAGGTACGCCCATTCACGCATTTCTCCACACAGAAGACGGTCTAGCTGAGAATCGAACAGGACAATGTCTTATTGTGAGGCGACAACACTACCGCAGCACCACCACCGCAGTCATATATTTAGATGGATAATAAAGGAAAATGCCAATTCCAGGGAGAAGGCTCCTATCCCCTTAAACTCCACATCCGTAATAACAACCTACTCTCTTCTGCCCTGTTCATTGACCTCTCCAAAGCATTCGATATGGTTAACCACTCTCTATTAATTAATACTCTTGAATCCCTATCTTTTGATATCCCAGCCATTAGATGGTTTAATTCTTATCTTACAAACAGAAAACAAGCAGTTCTTTGGAATAACCACATTTCTTCTCTTTTGCCTGTTTCTATCGGAGTTCCACAAGGCTCTATTCTTGGCCCACTTCTCTTTTCCCTCTTCATTAATGATCTTCAAACTATAATCCCTCAAGCTACCTGCATTCAATATGCCGATGATTCTACACTCATCTGCTCAGCATCTTCCACCTCAGAACTTATCTCTCATACTCAAAAAATCTTTAATACCGTAGAAACATGGTTCTCTAGTCGATTCCTCTTATTAAATGCTAAAAAAACTAAACTTCTCCTCTTCACCCCCACTTCTAGGACCTCCCCCTTAAACTTCACCATCTCCTCCAACAATGCTACTGTCATCTCACCCGACTCTACCACCAAACTGTTAGGTATTACAATTGACAATAATCTCTCTTTCAACCAACACATTAACAACTCCATAAAACTTGTCAATAGAAAAATAGGATCCTTATATCGAATTAGACCATTTCTGACGCCTTCAACTAGAACTAGGATTGCTCACTCCCATCTTATTTCTACTCTTCTTTATGCTTCTCCCATCTTTACCAACCTCAAGAAAACCAACCTTACCAAATTGGCAACCTGCTACAATAACATTGCTTTCGCTACAGGTAACCCTACAGAACCCATCACTGTCTTAACTTGAAACCACTAGGCTGGCTAGAGTTTCAGAACTATCTTGCAATCCAACAACTCACTATTGCCCATAAAATACTGTACTAACCAAATAACACCCCTATACTCTCACAACTCATAATCCCCTATAATAATCTTAACTCTCTCCGCTCTTCTAGTAAACTTTTAACTAGTTCTATAAAATCAAATAACACTGCTGGTGACTCCCTTTTTACCAATTCGGTAGGTACAAAATGGAATTTATTACCTAGCAACATAACAAAGATTACATCATTGCCTCTTTTCAAACAAAACATTAAACTGCACTTCCAAAATCACTGGCTTTGCTCCTGTTGTAAACCTGATTAACTTTCCACTACTTATACTCTACTTTAAAACTACCTCCTACCTCTTGCTGACTCTATCCTCCACTTGGCTTTCTTCTTCTTCTCCCACTTGTCTTCCTAATACTTCTTTGCTTGTTGACTGTCTTACTTGCTCTCTTTTCTATAACTAATCCCTTCTACTTCCCTCATTCTTAGCTTTCTTTTCTCTTACTTCCTACCCTGTATCTTTATCATACAAAGTATTTTTTATCTTTGTATAATGTTTTTTGGACTGTAACTGTGTGTGGTAGTAATTAATTCATTTAATATCTTTATCTTACAAAGTATTTATTATCTTTGTATAAGGTTTTTTGGACTGCAACTATGTGTGGTAGTAATTAATTCATTTAGTAATAATATGAAATTGTAGAGTTGTTAGTTTTTGTCTTTTACTAACTTTCATACAAACACTATGATGTTTTTCTTTATGTATTCTCTGTGGAGCTTTTCTCCCCGGGCCTCTACTGAAAATGGAAATATCTCCAGCTAGACTAGCCCGGTCAACAAATGTAAATAAAATAAATAAAATGTCATGGATAAACTAAAAAACATTTTCCTAACTACAAAGGAAATGGAGGTTAATTTTTAAAATAGGTTTGTTCTCAAAGAGTCACCCTTTTAAGGACCTCTGTAGAGGGAGTGCAAAAGGCTATCTCTGTATACACAGAAGCAAGATGATCTCAGTAATGAGATACTTTGAAACTTCTAAGAATAGAGCCAGTCAGCTGTACTCAATACTGCCCAAAACAACAGATGCTCTAGAATCAGCAACACTAATGTCATAAGCACATCCTACAGTATGATCAAATAACTGAGATACAGAGAATACCAACAGATTCACAATAAGCCAGGAATAATATATGTATATATATATATATATATATATATATATATATATATATTTATTTATTTATTTATTTATGAGTGACATGTGTTTGGTTAACCCTTGATTTGGTCGATATCTAGAAGTGCAGGGTTGTTTATTCAAATGTCCAGTTTATCAAATGGATGTTGCATCGAATGTTTGCTTTGCAGAAAAAAGTTAGTGGGATGTATATCTAGTGTGTGTGTTTGTGTGTGTGTGTGTGTGTGTGTGTGTGTGTGTGTGTGTGTGTATGTGTGCGTGAGCATTAGCTGTGCCAACCACATAGGCACATACCCTGCTAAGTGTGAGTACAACAGGTTAGCAAATGCCATACCTGTAACTGGAGCTTTTCTTTCTGGGTCTCCACTGAAAAAGGACCTGTGTCTACTCAGACTTTCCCAGTAAATAAATGTAAAATAAATAAATAAATAAATATAGGAAAGTCACTCACAAGACAATGTTATTGGTATTCCTAGTACTCAGTTGTCTTGGTTTAATTTCTCCAAGTGTTTTGGGTTTCTAATACCATGATAGGAATGGACCACATTCCCAAGTCAGGGTATAATTAAAGTTCATGAAATTAGTATTATTTCAATCTCAGATATTAGCCAAAAGTGCTCTTTTTTGCACCCACAATGTATCCAGAACTGACTCCTTCTGCAGTTCATATGGAGTTACATGCACTGTTAGTATATCTAAGTATGACTGTAGATTCATTTTCTATTAGACCTATTGTTCAAACTACTATTGGAATCACCTGGGTATCTTTTTTTCACATTGTTCTCATTTCTAAATGTAAATCCTGATATTTTATGACTTTGTGTCACTCTGTACATAAGACACAGTCATGCTGTGTGCATAAAGGATGATGCTGTCTGGGGTTAACTGCTCACAACATAGTTGTTTGCTGCCTACGATGGCAGCACACACATGTACACATCACCATATACCACGTGCTGGTGATTCTGCCATTGCACTCTGCTTTCAACAGGTTTGCGAATATGGTGCATGCACTTTGCAGATAGTTTATGAAGTGGCAAGTAGTGGTCCACAATTCTGTCATCAAGCATGCATCCTGCAGCCATACATCTAACACCCAAAAGTAAAGGGACATAGTATATGTTAGAATAGCTTGAAGAACATTCTGTAATGCTCACACAGCCTCATTTGCTGTGGTTGGGAGTCACAGTAAAGATCTTATGGAAACTGGAAAAACATTTACACTGTTGGAGTAAATTGTGAACATCCTGATAAATATTGTAAATATTGCACATACAATTCAATACTTACAATATTTATGATGGCTGTGCTTATTTGGATGTCCTTATTTTATTGCTTTTAGTCTTACATTCTTTCTTTTTCTCTTCTTTGCAACTTTTAGAGTCACTGAGCACCTGATCACTTTGCCCCCCCCCCCCACTTGTGTGAGCAAGGAATCCTCTCACTCCAGCTAAAAGCAAAGAAAACTCTAACCAACAATCATCCAAAAATAGACTGCAGCCTCAAGTTTAACTCCAGGAACCTTGTTGTTGCCACTTGTGTAGTGTAGGTGCCAGCTTTTGTGACTACTGTTATGCCTTGTTAAAATCTGTTACAGTCAGTTAGAGTGCATACCCCAGGGGCAACAGCTGCAAACCTTCTTCCTTTTAGCCCACCCCCACCCCTTTCATCCATTTCACTGTTGATAATTTGTTGTATGTTAAGGTATTGATTGTTTTTTACAGTTGCTGTGGGTGCAGCCCCACTCCGTTTGCCCTTGCTACGCTCAGGCTCACTCAAAGACAAACTAAAATAATTCACAAATTGGCCAAACACTATCTACACCTACTCCATAAATTCACTTGCAGTGGTGATATACATCCAATCCAGGACCCAAAACACCAATCAGCCCAAACTTAAATCAGATAAATCTCCTACACCACAGACCTACCTCAGCTCTCCTCTTCTTAAACATTAATGTAAGAAGTATACTTGACAAAATTCATGACCTTTATGCCCTACTAGCTCAATACAAACCAGATATTGCTGTGTTAACTGAAACATGGCTCAAACCACAACATCACAATAATGAGATTACTGCCCCGGGTTGCAACATTATCCAAAGAGACAGATCAGAGAAAAAGGGCAGAGGTGTTGCAATATTATTCCAAAACTATCATGCCTTAGAACAACTAGATTACAATACCCATGAATTCAAAGATGTAGAACTAATACTTGCCAAAATTAAAAATAAGTTCCAACAAACATATAATTATTGCAGGTGGCTATATACCACCAGGCAATAACATCACTGTAATGGAAAGCCTGCTTAATTGGACCTCCAACTCCCTTCCATATGAAACCATACTATTAGGAGACTTCAATACTGACTGGCCTCACTTCTCCAGCCAAAACCCCTCTGCCTTCATAAACCTCCACAGGTTTACCCAAACTATAACCAACCCCACTCGAATTGACAAAACTTCCAAACGCCAGTCCATCTTAGACTGGATCCTGGTATCTGACCCCACTCTTGCACAGCAGTCTGGTTGTCTTCCAGATACCCTAAGTGACCATCATCCCACCTACCTAATTAGGAACAGATCCCAAACCATCAACCAACCAATCCTCACAGTAGTTAGAAACAAAAAAACCTTTATAGCCACTGAGCTCATCAATACTCTAAAATGCTGTAACTAGACCCCCCCTAAAACATCTACCTCTAGACAATGCCGTCAAGTACTTTAACACAACCTTGATAAAAATCTTAAACCATCATGCACCCCCTAGAACCATTAGAATAAAAACTAACTATGCCCATGGCTAAGAAAAGATACTAAAACTATATTAAAAGAAAGGGACAAGGCCTGGATTCAATATCACAAAAACAAAACCACTACTTTGAGACAAAACTATGTAGAGCTCCATAACAAAGCCAAAAAAACAAATCAAACTAGACAAATCCAGCTACTTACTATACAAGCATGCAAGAAAAATATGCTCACAACCCACAAACATTCTAGGCCTCAATAAATGGTTTACTGCATCCAGGAAAGTCCACGACTCCAACCCCTGTGCTTCCAAATAACCATGAAAACATTCCTACTCAGTTTAACAAATTCTTTACCGAAACGGTCCAGACCCTTGCCAATGCCCAAAATAGTACTAGCAGCCCCACACCAATAACTACCCCAACCCACTGTAATATACAAAACAAAAGCCCCAGTTTTCACCTCCACTCTGTATCCACCAAATCAGTATCTAAACTCCTTGGTAAACTTAAACCAACCACTCTAGTAACTGATAAGCTGCCAGCAGACGTCCTTCAGATCTCAGCTGAAGCTATAGCCTATCCTGTCTCTATTCTCATAAACAGATCTCTCTCAGAATGCAAAGTCCCCACCTCATGGAAAACATCATATATAATTCCACTGCACAAAGGAGGCAACTCCTTAGAGCTCACCAACTATTGCCCAATAGCAATCCTATCACCTTTATCCAAAATATTAGCAAGGGTTGTTCATACTCAACTAATACAGCACCTCCAGAATAACAACCTACTCTCCATATCCCAGCATGGCTTTAGACCTTTCCATAGCACCACGACAGCACTACTATCATTCACCAACATAGTTCACTACAGAAACAACAATTTGTTTCTTTCATATTCTTAGACCTATCAAAAGCCTTTGACATGGTAAACCACAGTCTGCTTCTTGATACCCTATCCACCCTAAATATAAGTCCCTCCTCTATATCATGGTCCAACAACTACTTATCTGCCCATCAGCAAGCAGCCCTATGGCAGGACCAATTGTCCCCCCTGTTACCAGTAACAATAGGAATCCTTCAAGGATCCATCCTTGACCCATTGCTGTTCTCTCTATTTACAAATCAGATCTCTTCATCCTCTCCCACTGCCTCAATAGTACAATATGCAGTTGACACTACCCTCATTTGTGCTGCCCCTACCCTTAGTGAACTGCAAACCCTTACCCAAAATAACTTCACCCTAGCCGCAACTTGGTTCACCAAAATCAAACTTCTTCTTAATCCCAAAAAAACAAACTAATTCTTTTCAGGCCTGGCAGAGCTCCTCCCCTAAATAATAATTTCACCATTAGCTCCAAAGAAAACATTCAAATCAGTCCAACCACACACAATAAACTGCTATGTGTAGAAATAGACAAAAACCTGAGGTTCGACATACACATAGCACAAACCATTAAGAAAGTTAATAAAAAAAACTTGGTCTTCTCTACAGGAATAAACAGTTTATGACAAACCGCACCAAAGTAACCACTTGCAAGAACTCATCTTCTATCCACCCTCCTCAATGCCTCTCCCATCTTGACCAATCTCCACCAAACTGATCTAAATAAAATGGAATCTTGCTACAACAAGATTGCCAAGTTTGCTACTGAAGCCTCATATAGGTCCCACCAATGTCTATCCTTTAAGCAACTCAACTGGCTTGAGTTGCCTCATATACTTCTACTCAATCAACTCTCTATAGCGCACAAACTCTACTACCTTCCTGAGATAACTCCAGCACTTCAGCACCTAATTCAGCCCCACATTCCCTCTAGAGCCTTAAGATCTAGTAACCATAACCTTATAACTGTCATCAAACATAAAAACGAAGCTGGTAAGTCCCTCTTTGCCAACACCATTGCCAAAACCTGGAACACACTACCAAGCCAAATAACTTCTACCACCTCTTTTAGTCAATTAAAAATCTCCTGAAAACCCACTATCTAAGTAACTGGCTATGCTCATGCCACTCACCAGGCTAATCCATACCAAGAGAATTTGTCAGGGTACAGCTATGTATAAACAGTTTCTCCCCTGAAAGCTTCCAAACCCGTATACATTTACCTTACAAAACTTATAACTGCAAAAGAAAAAAAAATGTACCTCTAATTGTCTACTGTAAGAAATGTTAATCACTAGCATGATGTCCTGTTTTGTGTATATATGCCATATGTATGTTTGTTAATCACCAGCATGTTGTCCTGATGTGTATAGATGCCATATGTATGTATGTTCTACTTCACTTTACTCATATGTAATGTATTTTAATGTGGAGCTTTTCTCCCCGGGCCTCCGCTGAAAATGAACCTGTGTCCAGTCAGACTTTCCCAGTAAACAAATGTAAAATAAAAAAATAAATAATAAATAAATTCCTAGGATGTCTGCTGTGAACTACATGCAGAATTAGCAACACAAGGAACTAATTTCTGAACTGTTAATTCTATGCACAGCATATCCTCCATATAAAGAATTTTCTAAAAATATCATGTAGACAGACAAAGCACCATATCATATATCACTGATGCAACCACATTAGACCACTGCCTTTATCACGCATGCTGGGAATTGGCTTAACTCATCTCACCTGTAAAGCCAGCCATCTGAGCAGTATTTATGAATAAGCATGCCCTTAATATACCAGACCTGTTAATAAGTAAGCACATACACTGACTGCTAATGGCCATAGCAAATTACTATGAATTTGCAAGGCAGCATTTCTTTTAAACCACCTGAAACTGGTGGGCAAAGGGTTAAAAGACAGGGAATGATAGAGAAAAAAAGGCAGACAGAGATAAACAGAAAGAAATATTTTGTAACTAAGGTTAGCACTTAGTGAAGACTCAAGGTTAAAAGTTAATTATTTCTGAAAGTATGCAAGTAGTTGCATAGAGAGTGGGAATAAAGGTAAAATAGAACAGGAACCAATTAGTGTAACTATAAGCATATGTAATAACATGGGTCTTAGCACCATGGATAACCTCAATTTTAGGTTAATTAGGGCCTGTTTTAGCAGCTGTCTTTTTGGCACAGATGTTCCTAATAGGAGGATTAAACTTCATTATTTGAAGATGTACATAGTTATGTGGGTTTGTATTAAGTTAACAGGTTCTGGGGTGCATTTGTATTTTTGTTTCTGGGTTTTTATTAAAACAAAAAGTCTTGTAAAATGTGACATAGGTTTCAAAGTTGATGATAAGAAAAACTGTATAAAGGATTAACTTGTCAACCATCAATGGGTGCATGTATCACAAAAGCTGGAAACAGACACTGAAAAAAACAACCATATATAATAAATGTGAATAATGACTTCTTACCATAATGGTGACACATTCCTATAATCTTGAAATGTGAATAGTCTCATGAGTATAGACAAAAAGGTAAGAATGCATACTTATGTTAAGAAATACAGACTGCAAATAGCAATACTGTTGGAGCCACATTTAGAAAGAACTGAGTGTGTTAATTTGATAAAGAAAGGATTTCAGGATTGATATTCTGAAGAATATCAGGGACAAAGGAATAGAGGAGTCCTTATATTAATTGCAAGAGGACTCTAGTACTGACAGAAGGGGAAAAAGATAATAATGGCAGATTTGTAGTAGTAAGGGGCTACCAGCAAAGGATGAGGATTATGCTGGCATGTATTTATGTTCCACCTAAAACTGTTATTTTTCAGCTTAAAAAACAGGAGAAATAATCATTTTACAGCAGGGAATGTTACTTGTAGGTGGGGACTGGAATTTGATGGACATCAATGAGGATGTATTTGGGGGAGCCTAGTATGGAAAATATAACAAAAGAGGGTAGATTTCTGAAAAAAATTATGAAAATATTTGCATAAAAGACATGAATTCAGTAATAGAAACGCCAAGATAATTTATATATTATTCCCCAAGGTACAGTAACTGGGCTAGATATGAAAGAAATTATACTTCACACCAACATGTGCAATCAGTTGAGAACTTTGATATATATCCAATAACTATTTCAGATAATGCACCAGTAATTACTAAGATAAAATGCAGGGGATTTAAATAAAGATGAGCCACTGGCACTTTCCTGCCTACCTGTTAAAAAGAGAAGAATTTAAGCCATGGGTAGTGGAAATTATCTGGGAGTTATTTGGGAAGGTAGAAAGTACTCCAGAAGTTATCACTAGTAAGCAGAATAAAATGAAAGTGGAGTTTAAAAATATGGTTGAAATAAAAGAAAAACAGATCTGGTTAAGAAGTAAAAATAATTATTTAGAGGGCTGATAAAGGTTAAAGTATTACAAAGTAAAGGGTATCTTGCAGAATATGAAGTGGCACAACTGAGGAGTACTAAAGAGAAAATAAGGGAGTACATAGATAACATGCATGAGTTCAGAAAGACTGCTGCTAAGCAACTGTTTTTTGACAATGCCAGAGCACAAAAACTTTTGGCACAACTTAGGCAACAGAAAGTAAAAAGGGTTGTTGCCAAACTTAGGGATCCAATAACAAGAAAAATAATCAGAAATCCTTTAGAGGTATTATAAATATTTTGGAAATTTTATGAAAAGTTGTATAAAGCAAAGAAGCAGGGAAATCAAGAAAAAATCACAAATGGAAATATTTATGGAAGACTTAAATATGCCAAGGTTAGAGGTAGATGAGGCTCAACAAATAACAGTTAAGATAGGAAGGGATGAGATATAAAAGGTGATGTATAACCAATCTGCAAGAAAATCTCCAGGAATAGATGGTGTTCTGGTGGAATTTTGGAAACTAGTAGGGAAGAAAGTGATAAAGTTCTGGGAGGTTTGGTTTAATATTATTTTAAAAGGAAGGAGGCACCATCACCCTTGAAAAAAAGCTGTGGTGGCTATAATACATAAAGACGGCAAAGATCCATCTGACCCAGCTTCCTATAGGCCCATTTTAATTTTAAACTATGATTATAAAGTTTTATGTCTAAAATGCCTAAAAGAATGGCAAACATGATGCCAAAACTGATAGATATGAACAGATATGAATAGATATGGTTTTGTGGAGGGAGGCAAACATTTGACATTAATAGAGCAATGATGATCCAGAGGGAAGCAAAATGTAAGAAAATACTGTTGTCATTGGTGGGTTTTGATGCAGAGAAAGTATTCAACAGGGTAAGCTGGGATTTTCTGAGTAGCATTTACATTTCCTGATACAATAATAAGGTTAAGGATATATGAGGGAGCAGAGGCAAGAATCAAAGAGGGAGGGCTCCTCGCTAATACTTTATGTCTGAACAGAGTAACCAGGCAGAGGTTTCCTCTTTCCATTATATTTAGAACCACTGGCAAAGAAAATAAGGGACTGAGAAATTCAAGGATATAATTGTTATGGACAGCTGGTTTTATTTGCAGATGATATCATTTTGTACTTAACAGATTCAGAAAAGGACATTTCAGTGTTACAGAATATTTTGAGACAGTCCTGGGTTTTTTTGGGATATAAAATTAATGAAGATGAGACAAAGGCTATAGCTATAAACTATGTACCCACACATGAAATGGTTCATTAAGGATTCAGCTATGGAAGCAAAGGATATGTGGGAAAAGACTAAGCAAAAGCTAATACAAAAACGGAGAAACTGGAAGCTCTTGCCTATGGATATGGATCGCAAGATACAAGCAGTAAAAAAATGTTTTTAGTACTTTTAGTTTTACACACAGGTCAGGTATAGTTTTATGAACCAGAATGGAACTCATGGATAGTAATAGAAAGAGCTGAATGATTTTGTTTGGGAGGGGAAGAGGGCAAAAGTCAAGTGGGATAAGTTGATCCTCCCAATAGAACAATGAGGTTTAGGATTACCTGATTTGAAAGGATATTTTAGAACTACACTTTAAGGTTTTTATATACATAACACAAGCATAAAGCTACAATTCAAAGTGGAAATGTTTTTACATACATAACACAAGCATAAAGCTACAATTCAAAGTGGAAAGGATTGATGATGCAGTAGGGGGTAATTCAAGAAATAAGAATGAATGGGATTTTGGATGCTGATCCTTAAGGGGAATAATATTTATAAAGTAGCAGAAAGTATACCAAGAACTAAGCCAACATGGGAATGGAGAAAGGAGGTTCTGTTAATAGGATAATTGCAATTAGCTGTACAGAGAATAGACAACAGGGGGCCTGAATTTACTGGTGGAAGATAGCAAAGGAACCAAAGGATTGGGAACAAATAATTAGAGTAGGAAAGGTAATATAATTGGAAGAGGCTGACAAGACATCTTGATTGCAGGCTAGTGATTGCCTTCCCTATCATGGATTGATATCAGAGTATAGACAAAGAGAAAGGGATAGGGGGATCCTGAATGAAAGACCTGCACTGGTTGAATTTTTAAAGGAATCTAAAACAGAAGCTGCTGTTTAAAAGGGATAATTGGTAGGACATACAACATTTTTCACAATAACTATAGGAATCAATCAGAAGAAGTCAGAAAAGATTCTGTACAAAGATTAGATATGCAATTCACAAAGAAAGAATGGGAGGGCATATGTATGACTCCGAAATATGCAACAAAATCTAGAAGATTTATAATTTTTGCCTGGAAGTGTTTGCATAGATAATTTTGTTCCCAAAGCAGACTCCAAAGAATTTTTCCTCAAGTAGATGGCAAATGTTAGAGGTGTGATGGGGAATAAAGAGGTAACCAGGAGCATATATTTTGGGAGTGTAATGAGTTGGCAGACTTTAAAAATTCCATCCAGAATACTCTGTCAGGAATACTAAGCGAGCAAATGAGTGTAACTAAAGAAATGATTTTTTTGAGCTGAGACACAGGATCTGAATTGCCTAGACATTCATTTCTTAAAATGTGCACATAACATATTCACTCTGAATTGCATTCTGGCTACTCACGTGAATTATCTTTGCATAGTTATTCTGGTATAGCATAGTCTGAACAATGGTATTTCATGTCAAGCTTTTTAATTTTAGTTCTGATACCTGCCAAAAAAGCAGTTACTAGAAACTGGAAATCAAAATATAAATCAGCTATACTTGAAGGAATGAAAATTGCCTTTCGGCTTTTCCAGGTTAGGGGTCGCCACAGCGGAACTCCAGTCCGCTAATGATTGGCAGTGGATTTTTACAGTGCCAAGCTGCCAGCCCAATGCCCAGCCTTCAAAGAAGGTACACCCATTCACGCACGTACCTACCTTTAGACATCACTCAACTGCCTGGAGGACATGCAGACTCCGCACAGAAGGCAGCCCAGCCGAGAATCGAATGGGAGAACCTCTTGCTGTCAGGTGACAATGTAATTAGATGTAAAAGAACAGGAATCA